>NW_023504138.1:0-22500 GCF_004664715.2 Peromyscus leucopus
AAAGCTAGCTCATGCACCAGGGATAGATCCTGATCCCACTGCCAGGGGCCCCTCAAACAGACCAAGTTACATAACTGTCTCACTTATGCAGAGGGCCTAGTCCAATCCCATGGAAGCTTCACAGTTGTTGGTCTAAAGTTCATGAGTTCCCACTAGTTTGGTTTGGTTGTCTCTGTAGGTTTTTCCATCATGATCTTGATGCCCCTTGCTCATAGAATCCCTCTTCTCTCTCTTCCACTGGACTCCTGGAGCTCAGCCTGGTGCTTGGTTGTGGATCTCTGCATCTGGTTCCATCAGTTACTGGATGAAACCTCTATAGTGACAGCTAGGGTATTCATCAATCTGATTACTGGGGTAGGCAAGCTCAGGCACCCTCTCCACTATTACTAGTAGTCTAAGCTGGAGTTATCCTTGTGGATTCCTGGGAACTTCCCTAGCACCAAATTTCTCCCTATCCCCATGATGTCTCCCTCTATCAAGATATCTCTTTCATTGCTCTCCCACACCATCCCTGTTCTAGCTTGACCATCCTGTTCCCTTATGTTCTCATCCCCCATCCCCTACACTCCATTGCCTCCCCACCCTCAGTTTACTCAAGAGATCTCATCTATCGTCCCTTCCCAGGGTTATCCATACATCCCTCGTAGGGGTCTCCTTGTTAGCTAACTTCTCTGGAGCTATGATTTGTAGTCTTGTTATCTTTTGCTTTACATCTAGTATCCACTTATGAGTGAGTACATACCATGTCTGTCCTTCTGAGTCTGGGTTACCTCACTCGGGATGATATCTTCTAGTTCCATCCATTTGCCTACAAATTTCATGATGTCATTGTTTGTTACTGCTGAGTAGTACTCCATTGCTATCATCAAAAAAAGAAATTCAGACTGAAGAAATGGCTCCTTATTTTAGAGTACTTGTTCTTGCAAAAGATCCAGGTTTGGTTGCCATCACTGGCATGGTAGCTCATAACCATAATTCCAATTCCAGGGGATCTGGCAACCTCTTCTGAAATCCTCAAGCACAAGGCACCACGGTACACATACAGACATACACACAGGCAAACATTCATACACATAAAATAAATAAATTTTAAATTCATTTAAAGAAAAGGCATTCCATTTTTAAAATATGCACAAGAAAGCCCAAGTGTGATGGCATGCCTATAACCTGAACACTTAGGAGCCTGAGGCCAGTGGGGTATTAAGAGTTTGAGGACAGTCTGGACAACATAGTGAGTTCTGTACCAGCCAGGACTACAGGGAAAGATCTGTCTCAAGATTAAAAAAAAATGAGCATAGGAGAACTTTGTGAATAATGTCTTGAGTTGGTTCTCATACTGCCTTAATAGCTATTCTGAGCAAGGTGACTTACATCTTGACAGCATCAGTCAGCCAAGCAGTCAAGGGTGTGGCTTTACGAAGTAAGTCTAGTATTTCCATAATAAAGTGGTTGTTGAAGAAGCAATCAATCATGTCCATTTTAAGTCCTTCCTGAAAAGCAGCCAGGTCTGGTTTAATGGGAAAATATAAAAATGCCACTTCATTTCACCAGTGAAAAATTCCTGATTTGTTTCAAGTCCTAAAATGTAGAGTGTGTTTTGCCTGCATGCATTGACCCCGAACCTAAAATGAGCATGTGAGGTAGAGAAATCTGCCTGCAGGGTCCTCAATGTATTTCAAGCTCAAATAGATCCAGCCAGATAAAGCTGATATGTAAATGCCACTTTCCCGTTTGCATTTGAAAAATCATGACAGTTCAGACACATCTGAAACTTCTTTCATCACAGAACATATGTGTACCCTCACCTGACTAGAGCTTAGCAGAATCATGACATAGGAAGTTTATTCCCAAATGTCTCAAAGCCTCTTCCTTTCCGTCTTCTCCACGGATGACTAAAAATCACTTTGATTTTGAAATTAAACAGTTTTTTCATTTACATCCAGTCAAGCAGGAGGAAAATAAGCTGAAACAAAGGAACTGGACCCAAAACAATCACACTAGCAAAAGCCTGATACCGGGATGAAAGATGGTAAATTATCATTTTGATTTCTAGAAATTGATCTTAACTACTACTAAACACATACAACACGACACAGAGTTGCTGCTCGTCTTTGTGATCTGTTCGGGCACATTAAGATTCATAGATGCCGACATCCCAGAACAATAAGGACTGCTGATGGGCAATTGATTTTTAAATCTTTGGTTGAAACTGTTTAGACTACAAAATGCAGGATAGATTTTACTACCCCTGTGGCTGACCCTTGTGTAGCTTGAATGCCAACCCATCATACTAAACATCTCTCTTTAAAATAAAATCAGAGAAAAGCAGTCCCTGACTGCATATTTATCCCAGCCCACCCGTACTCATGGCTCATTTAGAGATAAATGGTTTAATTTAAAATAATTCACAAGGTGCTGATGAAACACTCAAAGCTAAAGGGGAGAGCCATACGTCTAACCATGAGCTACATCCTTCTGAAATGCTTGAGTTTATTCCTTCTCAGTAAGGAAGCGTTTAGGAGGAAAACACATTTGTAAAAAGGACGAAGAGGTCTGGAGAGATGGCTCAGCTGGTAAAGTGCTTGCCTGGTGGGGGCGGGGACGACGACGACAACGATGATGACTCAAATTCAATCCCCAGGACCCACATTAAAAAGCTGGGTGTGGTGGTGCATTCCTTGTAATCCAGCACCAGGAAGGTAGAGACAGGAGGACCTCCGGAACTTGCTGGCCAGCTAGCCTAGTCTACTTTGCAAGCTCCAAGCCAGTGAGAGATCTGTCTCAAAACACAAGCTGGAGTGGACAGCACCTAAGGAACTATAGCAGAGGATGTCCTCCAGCCTGCACATTTGCATGTACATGTGTGCACACAAAGAAACACTCCTGCACTCTTAAAATCCGGGACTTCATTCAAGGCTGTTCAAACATTTCTACATTTTTCCAATCATCGGCTCACAACTGAACGTTCAATTTCAACTCTCTTCAAATTGCCCAAAAACTTTCCCTTAGTAAGAAAATCCAACACTGCAGCTCAAGACAATAAAACTAGCGTCTCTAAAACTATGATCCTGCTTTTGAATGGAAACATAACATGGTTTGTTGATGAAAGAAAAAGAAAAGAAAAGACACTGACATCTATTTGTTGCCTAAGTGCCAGGTACTGTTTTCAAGTGTTTGAAGTATTGTCTTAGCCAGTAAGCTAAAATTTTCAAAATATTCATTCATCAATTGTCTGTCTCTTCCCCCTTCTCTGTATGAGTGTGTGTGCTTGTGTATTTGTGTGTGTGTCATGTGTCGTGTGTGTGTGTGTGTGTGTGTGTGTGTGTGTGTGTGTGTGTGTGTATGTGTGTGTTAGAGCTGATTAAGAAACAAATGTGAAACTGGACAAAGCTGCAGCCATTCAAACTCCCTGTGGACTTTCGAATATACACACTTGATGTCAAGATTCAAACTTCTTTTTATCTAGTCGACCCTAAATTTTTGAGATTTTTCTATCTACATTAAGTGATATGAAAAAGGATTGATACCTTGTAAACATTGGCGAAGGACGTGGTGACATTCTGAACAGCACATTACAGTGTGCCAAACAGCTTTGTGTCACTATAGTAAAAACCCAAGATCATCAAATTATAACAGAAAGGTTGCTTTGGGCTCACAGTTTTAGAGGTTCTAGTCTATAACCCCTTGATCCAGGTGCCTTTGGAACTGTAGCAAGGTAGCCCATCAAAGCAATAGCACATAATAGAACAGAACCAGAAGGCAAAAAGACAGAGGGAGAAAGTGGTCCCCAAGTCCCCTTTGTAGACATATCTTCAGTGACCTAATCATCCCCTTAGACCCCACTTCAAAACATTTTCACCACTTCCCTATAAAACCAAGTCATCAGCACATGAGTCTCTAGGGATACTGAATATTTAACCTGTAACACACAGCAGAACAGCAAATGTCCTGCTCATTTCTTGCCCAGCATCTTAACAATCCAGACTACAACAGCAACTTCACTTTGGAGTTATCCTAGTGATGGTCAACTATAGAAGTGAGCCAAGAAGACAAGGTTAGGAGAGAAAGAGAGGAGAGGAGAAAATGAAGTCTTGGTGGAGAGCTGCTGAAGAGCAAGACGGTCTCAGATCAATGCACGCCTGTATTATTCAGCCAGAAATCACTGCAAGATGTTTTAACTCACCAACCAGATTTGAATCAAAAGCAAATCACATAGCTCTGTCCAGAAAAAAAAAAAGAGGTGGTATTAGGAAGGAGAGTAAGTCAGAAGAAAAACCGAGAGCCTGAGTAAAATTTTCCCTTTGAACTGTTTTGAATACAATCCCATATTCATCTTCTGAAAAACAGACAGCAAGAATGGAGCATACACACACACACACACACACAAATGGAAATATCAAGTGGTTGCTTATGGACACAGAAAGCACTGCCACTTAAAATGTTTCCTCCGTGAATTATGTATGAGCTGTGGCTTTGTGCTCTCATTATTTCTGGTTTAGCACCAATGAGGAGACCTTGTCAGTTATCTCCGATGCAGGGAAGAAAAGACTTCTCATCGATCAGACCAGGTGTCACAAAGCCGCTCCTTTGATACAAAAGAATGAGTTACTAATGGGGCGAAGAGCATGCTCAGCCCAATCCAAACAGGGAGATAAATAGATTCTTCAATCTATTAATTGCAAAGGGTTCGTTGTCATTCTGCATCTTTCTTAGAAGTAGGATGAGAGCATTGAATACATTCACTGAATAAAAAAATTACCATATTTATATCCAGTGAAACTCTTCATAATGTTGATGTTTGGAGACATAACTAATGACATCCTCATAAGCCTCTCTCTCTCCTCTCTCTCTCTCTCTCTCTCTCTCTCTCTCTCTCTCTCTCTCTCTCTCTCTCTCTCTTTCCTCTCTCCTCTCTCCTCTCTCTCTCTTTCCTCTCTTTCCTCTCTTCTCTCTTCTCTCTCTCTCTCTCTCTCTCTCTCTCTCTCTCTCTCTCTCTCTCTCTCTCTCTCTCTCTCTGTGTTTTCATGTGGATGTGTGCAAGCATGCATGTGGTTATGTGCCTGTACACGTTTTTTTCTGGAAGCCAGAGGCTGATGTCAAGCATCTTCTTCAGTTGTGCTCCACCTTGCTTTTTTTGTTTGTTTGTTTGTTTGTTTGTTTTGTTGTTGTTGTTTTTCGAGACAGGGTTTCTCTGTGTAGCTTTGCACCTTTTCCTGGAACTCACTTGGTAGTCCAGGCTGGCCTCGAACTCACAGAGATCCACCTGCCTCTGCCTCCCGAGTGCTGGGATTAAAGGTGTGTGCCACCACCACCCGGCTCCACCTTGCTTTTTAAGACAACACTGAAACCAAAGTTCACCAAATCACCTATCCAGTGAGCTCCAGGAATCCTCCTATATCTATCTTCTCTGTATTGGATTATAGACACAAGCTACCATGCTGAGGTTTTTACATGGATTCTAGGGACTGAATTCTGCTCATCATGCTTGTAGAGCAAGCACTTTACTGACTAAGCCATCTCCCCAGTCCTCACCTCAAATTTTTAACATATGCCATGCACTGCTTTAAAGAACTGAGAAAGCTGATCAGCAATGTCTTGAACAAATTCTTTTTTATTAGTGTCTTACAACTGACAAACTGAACAGGCTTCATTCAAGCTGAACTTTGATAGTTCAAGGGTCTGCCTAAAGCTCCCTCAGCCCATCTCAAAACTACTTACTGTAGATATCCCTGCAAGGCCAGAACAGAAAAAGGAATGCTTCCTGTGTAATCTTGCTGGCTACAAGTTTATCACTGGCTGACTGTGGTGGTTTGAAAGAAAATGGCCCCCAAAAGAAGTGACACTCAGGACATTTAGGAAGTATGGCTTTGTTGGAGTGGGTATGGCCTTGTTGGAAGAAGTGTGTACTGTGGAGGTAGACTTTGAGGTCTCATATGTGCTCAAGACACCCAGTCTCTCAGTTAACTTCCTGTTGCCTGCAAGATATAGAACCCTCAGCTCCTTCTTCAGCACTGTGTCTGCCTGCATACCACCATCAAGAACTTGAAATATGCAGGGGTGGTGGTTCCCACCACATTTCCCCTAGACTCTCCTACCTGGGCAGTGCAGAAGACAGAAGTTGGTATCAGGGGCTGAGATATTGTTGTGATAGGCCTGACCATGTTGTTGCTTGAAATAACATGGACTTTGGGAGTTTGGGTTAGGAAATCAGTGGAATGTTTTAAGTGATGCTTAATGTGCCATTAAGGAAGACAGTGGTGCTAAGACTTATTTGAACCTGAGGCCTGGCTAAAGAGGTTTCAGAGGAGAAGACTATTAATATGTGGCCTAGAGATCATTCTTGTGATATTTTGGTGAAGAATGTGGCTGCCTTTTGCCCTTGTCCAAATAGTGTGCCTGAGGCTAAAGTGAAGAGTTTTGGATTAATTCTTTGGTAGAGAAAAATCTCAAAACAGCCTACTATAAACTCTGTCCTATGGTTATTAGTGGTAACTCTAAATAAGATTTATAATGAAAAAGAGCAAGCTGAGCAGGGCAAATCATAAAATGTAAAATTTGAGAAGAGAGTACCCGAAAGTGGAATGGAGCTAAATCCTGTTCAAGGAGATAAAAAGATTAAGAAACAAAATAAAAGCAGTGGTAACCTCAGGGCAAGATCCTACCCAGCTAATTTTCCAATTTATGAAGCAGGGAATGTGAAGGCAATACAGACCCAATCTTAGGGTAGGCCACCATCTTAGACCATCTGCTGTACTCAGCTCCATAAAGGACCTCAGGAATGTGCCATGACGACTCGAACAGATACAGAGCATCATCCTCCTTCAGACATCCTGGCTGCAGTTTATGGCCCTTGAAGATATCTAGATAATCCTGCTGAGCAATCCAGATAATCCTGTTCAGCAGGTTGTGGTTCCCCGCCAAAAGTCTAACCCAATCGTTTCAAATGTAATCTTGCATCCAAAGTCTAGACCAATAGTTTAAAAAAGAATCACCTTGCCCCATATCCCTTCTACCCAATCCCAAGCATGCAATTCCAAGCTTTTCGATTTTTCCCTATAATAACTCTCTACACCTGGGCTCATGGCCGCCACCACATTTCCTTCCATCTGCCATGTGGTGGCCCAGGTTGAACCTTACAAGCTTGCATGGGAGACTGGGGGGGGCGGGGAGGAACTAAAGAAAAGCTTAGAGCTGGGTGTGGTGGTGCACACCTTTAATTCTAGCACTTGGAAGTCAGAGGCTGGCAGATCTCTGAATTTGAGGCCAGCCTGGTCTACAGAGCAAGTTTCAGGACTGGCAAGCTTAGGCAGTGGAGGAAACCAAGGAAAACAGGAAACTGGTGAAGATGCAATTAAACAACGTGACAATATTCCAGCCCCAGTAAGTAGCAGAACTTGGCAGCTTCAGCCACATGGTTCTGGACTTAAGGATAGGAAAAGGGAGTTACGGAATATTCCTTCACAACTAAGGAAAGCCATTGAGGCCAGGCACATGTCAGGGGTGTCCCTGAATGGAGGCCTAGTAGAGAGGCCATTGTGTGAAGCTGTGAAGTTGAAGCCTGGATTGCCTTGGAGACCCCAAGATGTTGCAGATGCCAGAGCTATAGGATACCTGCTGAAGAAAACTGCCAATAGGGAGTGGAACCAGACCAAGAGGAAAAAGTGTGTTGCAGTCAACAAAGCTGAAAGGAGTTGGAGATCTAAAGAGCGTTTTGACAACAGACATGGAGATGTAGAGTTTGAAATTTGCTCAGCTAGTTTTCAGTCTTCCTTTGGTCCAGTATTTCCTATTTATGCTCTCTTCCCTATGTTTTGGAATGTAACAAATATCCTGTACCATTATATGTTGGAAATATGTAATCTGTTTTATGATTTAATTTTATAGGGGATTGCAGTTAAGAGATTACATGAATCTCAGAAGAGACTTTGAACTTTAGAGTTTTAAGCATTGTTGAGACAATGATAGACTATGGGGACTTTTGAAGTTGGACTGAATGCATTTTTACATTATAATATGGCTATAAGCCTTTGAGCCCAGGGAGTAGAATGTGGTGCTTTGAAAGAAAATGGCCCCAAAGAGAGAGGCACTATTAGGAGATGTGCATATTTGGAGTGGGTGTGGCCTTGTTGGAGGAAATGTATCACTCTGGAGGCAGGCTTTGGGGTCTCATACATACTCAATCCACACCTGATGCCTCAATTTACTTCATGTTGCATGTAAGATGTAGAACTCTCAACTCCTTTAGCATCATGTCTACCTGCATGCTGCCATGTCCTACCATGATGATAATGGACTAAACCTCTGAAACTGTAAGCCACTTAATTAAATGTTGTCTTTTATAAGAGTTGCTGTGGTCATGGTGTCTCTTGACAGCAATAGAAACCCTAACTGACACTGATTCAGTCAGAAAAAGAGAATCCTGTTTTCAGTCCTTATAGCAAAACCAAGAGGGAAACAGTTTGTTCTAGTTTCATTTCTGTTACAATTATAAATATCCTTGCACAGGGAAGGAAGAGTTTATTTGGCTTATGATTACAAGTTACAGTCCATCATTCAGAGACAGTCAAGGCAGGAACTCAAGCAGCCAGTCACATATCTTCACAGTTAAAAGCAGAGAGAATAAGCATAGCCTGGGTGGCTTTTGGCTAGCTTTCTAATACTATTCAAAACCCCTGCCTTGGGAACAGAACCACCTACAATGGGCTGGGTCTTCTACATTGACTATCAGTCAAGACAATCCCCCACAGACATGCCCCCAGGTCAACCTGATCTGGATAGTTCCTTAGTCTGACTCTCTTCCTATGTGGTTCTAGGCTGTATCAAGCCAGCAGTTTAAACTAACCAGCAAAATAAATGCTTGATAAACCAACAGGTAGCATATCAACAAATGTATTCATATCTCATTGAACCTTAAATTTCTTAGTTTTTTTAGGTACAATATTGAGAAATAACTCAGTCATTAGCTGTGGTGGGAAGGGTTGCAGAAAGGCTGATGGCAGTGGAAAGGACTGTTGGAGCTTCTCTATCCTTAGTCCTCTTAGGTGTTAAAATGAGAAGTGGGTGTCAGCCACATTGTTTTCATGCAGACAATGTCAAGTCTAATAGTTGGAATATGATTGTATTTATCTGCCTACACACTTCCTAAATCAGATTCCACCTCAAACTTCCTTCTGAGGTGGTATTAGCATGTATACTGATTCATTTTTATTGTCACTTTGACACAACCTAGGGTTATTGGGAAGAGGAAACTTCAGTTGAAGAATTGTCTCTATCAGATTGGCCTATGTCCATGCCTGTGAGGAGTTGTCTTGACTGATGATTGATACAAGAGGCAACAACCAACTATGATATTACCATCCCTAGGCAGGTGGTCTAGGACTATATAAGAAAAAGAGCTGAGAGTCAGAGAGTAAGTCAGTTAGCAGCATTTCTCCACTGTTCTTGATTCCACTCCTATCTCAAGTTTCTGCCCAACCTCCCTCAACATTGGATTGTGACCTGGAAGCATAAGCTGAAAAAAAAAACTTTTCTTCCCCAAGTTGCCTTTGGCCAATTTGTTTTATCACAGCAACAGAAAGCAAATTAGAAGAGCATGTTTGACTCACTGTAAATCACAGACACATGCATGAAGTGTTATCTTGTGGACCAGCACATCTCTAACCAGGGTTATGATGCTCAGTAAACCATGCAGCCTCCTACTACAAAGCACAAAGAAAGGTGGCTAGCTCTGGAGGCCCCCAGGTTCACCTCCAACCCCACTTCTAGAACAAGTTTGGGACAGTTCAGTTTTCTCAAAAGGTAGCATTGCTCACTACCCAGCTGATATCTTGATCTCGTCTATGACAATTTGAACTTGCCTCTTTGGAGTTGTAGTGAGGATGGCCAGGGCCTGAGTTGATCCCACATGGCCATCAAGTCAAAATAGCCTCAACATTGTGTCTATGATCTGCTAGGTACCTTTCTCCAAGCTGGGCTTTACCTGGACAGATCAGCATGTGTGATTAGTGTGCAGGCCTAGTCTTCACAATGCTCAATGCATGCAGCTCAGTGGCTGTCAACCATACAGCAGAAAGAAAACCTCATAACAAAGCACCTGAGACCATCATATTCCCTATTGAGGTTACATGTGAATCCCAAGCCCCAGGCATTTTAGAAGGAAAATGTATGAGTGTCATCAGAATAGAAGAAGCATTCATTATTAGCACCCTTAGATCCAATACTGGTTCAAATTTGGCTCTATTAAAACCTCAGATTAGGTCTGGGCAGTGGTGGTGCACACCTTTAATCCTAGCTCTTGGGAGGCAGAGCTAGGCGGATCTCTGTGTGTTCAAGGATACAGCCAGCATGGAGACACACGCCTTTAATCTCAATACAACCATAGAAGACCTGGAGGTCTGTACAGACAGGCAGTGATGAGGCGGTTATGTGGCTGGTTTACAACCAATGAGAAGGCAGAACAGAAAGTCTTTTATAAAGACAAACATACAGGAAGTAGCTCTCTCAGGGCTGAAGAGATAGCTGCAGAGTGAAGGGTAAGGCTCTTAGCTCTGACCTCTTGGGCTTGCATTGGTTCTTTGTTTCTTATTGAATAAGATGGTTACTTCTACAGGACCCATTCTCTTTGCTTACCACGATTCCTGCCAAACAAGCTAGTATTCTTCCTAATGATAGTCTCACCAATCAAAAGGAAGAGATAGCATCTTCTCTTTGTTTTATTTTATTTTTGAGACAGCGTCTTATGTATCCCAGCTGACCTTCAGCTTTCTATGTAGCCAAGGATGACCTTAGACATCTGATGCCCTGCCTCCATCTCTTGAGTGCTGGGATAACAGGTATGTACCATGGCGCCCAGTCTGTGTGATGCTAGGGTTTGAACCAGGCCAGCATTCTACCAACTGAGCTTCATCTCCAACCCATATTTTTCTCTCTTTGAAGAATGGTAATGAGTCTGTGATTACAGAATTTTTCTAACAAGTAGATGCTAAAGGATGTTATCAGGTATGTAATTACTGTAGTTACTCTAACAAGTGTTATGCTGATGTTTAGAAAGCTGGGCTCTTGTGGCTTAGTCAGCATCAGCATTTAAGATTCACTGATGGAGTGCTTTGAAATGTGAGCACTGAGGCCAATGGTCACCGTAGCATCTGGAGTCTCAGCAGAGTCAGGGGTTCTTTGTAGGTAACCCTGAATCTTTTGTGCTCCTTATGTGTGCAAATCTCAGTGTGAGATAATCTGCCTCTCACAGTTAGTAGTTTCTTTCCTCAAATTGTTTACCCAATCCAACAAAAAGAATCTTTTTCTTTTCTTTCTTTCTTTTATTTTTGTGTATGTATGTTGTGTGTTTGGTTTTTTGTATGTTTGTTTTGCTTTTTTGAGACAGGATCTCACTATTATATAATTCTAACTATCCTAGAACTCTGTGTATAGAATCATGCTGACCTCAAACTCCCAGAGATCTGCCTGCCTCTATCTCAGGAGTGCTGGAATTAAAGAGTGTACCACCACATCTTGCTGAAAAAAAAGAAAGAAAGAAAGAAAGAAAGAAAGAAAGAAAGAAAGAAAGAAAGAAAGAAAGAAAGAAAGAAAGAAAAGAACCTTTTCAAAACTGGATCTTGACAGTTTATAGACAATAGAAGAGATGAAAATTCTGCCTGTGTTTTGTCTGTGTATTTGTGATCTTCAAATTCACCTGGTCACAAGCATGACCCCAGAAACATTGCTAAACGACAGACTTTCCAGGGACTGACAAAGGCATGTTCTTTCCACAGTTCAGTCTGTGTCTTGACAGGAAGCTCGAAGCTCATGTCAGCATTTATGTGTTTAATAGTGACTCAGAGATTCTCCTGATTAAATCAGCTCAGGGGGAGGGGGAGGGGCATTAGCCTGTCTGGTGTGATTCACAAGAGGACTCTTAGTTACTCCAGAACTGGTGGGGGCAGCTTGGCAGGGAGGGAACCCTGGAGGAAGGCAGTCATGGTGCTGGAACTTCCACAGGCTGCAGCCCCACGGCATCCTTATCATAGTTCCATACTCTCTGACTCAACTGACCTCTCCAGAGCCTGATGGCTTCAGACAAGCCACTTCTCCTAGGCAGCTCTGATTTCTAATTCATCTGGCAGATAAGCAGAGACAAAGGTTCCTTGTCTTCCCATCTCTAACACTGACCCAACTCCCTCAATCACCCCTTCCCACCCTCTCAGATGCCCACAGCTCTGTTATGTCCATAATCATAATTCCTTCTCTCCTACCAGGCCAGCCTCCTTCCCCAACCTGTGCGTATGTGCAGATGACATAGAGTTCAGGACCTGAAAACAAGGGACAAGTTGTATATCCTCACTTTCTGGAGAAATTCAATACTCATCATATGGATAGATGAATGAAAATAGATAAAAAATGTGCCCTTGTACTATCAATACTTTCTCACTGAATTTTCACTTAAACCTATACCCTGTGGTGGTATTGTGTTTTCCAAAATATTGTGTACTCTAATAAATTTATCTGGGGTCAGAGAACAGACAGCCACTAGATAACAAAGGCTAGAAAATGGTGGCACTCACACCTTTAATCCTAGCATTCCAGAGATAGAAATCCTCTGGATCTCTGTGAGTTCAAGGCCACATTAGAAATAGCCAAGCATGGTGACACGCCTTTAATCCCAGAAAGCCAGCCTTTAATCCCAGGGAGTAGTGGTAGAAAACAGAAAGATATATAAGGCGTGAGGACGAGAAACTAGAAGCATTTTGGCCTGGTTAAGCATTCAGGCTTTTAAGCAGCAGTTCAGCTGAGAGCATTGGGATGAGGACACGAAGCTTCCAGTCTGAGGAAACAAGACCAGCTGAGAAGTTGACCAGGTGAGGTTAGCTGTGGCTTCGTTCTGTCTCTCTGATCTAACCAGCATGGACCCCAATAACTTCGGGCCTCAGGTTTGATTTTATTAATAAGAAACTTTTAAGATTCCTGCTACATCTGGCGCCCAACGTTCGTGTTACGAATTCATGAAAAAAGCTGTTTGCCTGTAGCCTTGTGAGCCCCAGCTCAGGCCCAAGCTACACTCAGCCGGTTGTGGTGGCGCACACCGGTAGGATTTGCTGAAGGAGACAGAGGCAGGAGGATCCCGAGTTTGAGGCCGGCCTAGGAGGCTTGGGAAAAGCTTTGGCCCGGACTGAACCACAAACAGTGGTGGGACCATGGAAGCAGTGGCTACTGCTCCACGTTGCCAGCTCCTCTCAATCATGTTGGTGACTTCGGGTGAATGCTGCTACCTAGAACAAAGGGTTTACTGCTGCTGGTTCAGAGAAGAATTGCCAGGACCATCGTGTTACAAGAAAGCATCGGCAAAAAGGTCAGTTTGGAAAAGTTTGGCAAGACAAATGGTGGGGAGAAATTTGCTGTGAAGATTTTCTGTTCTAGGAAGAACGTTCCATGGTTCCGAGAGACAGACATTTATCAGACTGTGATTGCTCCAAACCACAGAGGAGGCAAAAAAAAAAAAAAGTCGTGCAGGAAACCATGACCAATGCCTAACAGTGACTTTGACATCTACAAAAAGATGACAGGATTCTACAACGATGATTCCACATGGACTATGATAAAGCCATTAAGCGATTAACACCATGGAAAAATCGACTTTGGACTACAAACTGGTCAGGACAATTTCGAGAGGACTAGCTGAGATGATACAGCCTGACAGACTACTCGAACAAGGACTTGAAACAAGCCTGAACTTTCCTTTATGCAAAGACTGGACAAATGATACAGGACTTGACGATTAACCCAAAAATTTTCTTTTCAAGATTCCCTAAAGATATCTTCACCCCTAGAAAGCAAAAAGAAAAAGAGAATATAGATATGAGATAGATCATTGAATCTACTCTGAGAAAAAAGATAAAAAGAGAATATAGATATGAGATAGATCATCGAATCTACTCTGAGAAAAAAGATAAAGAAAATAATAGGATAAATAGGTAGATCATTGAATCTACACTGAAGAAAAAGGGGAAGATATAAAAATAACAAAGGTAGACTACTGAATCTATTATGAAAAGAAAAAAGAGAAAATATGGATACGATAAGATAAAAAGGAAGATTATGTAATCTACTTTTAAAAGGGAACTACTTGTTTAAATAAGATAAGTAATGAAATTTTTTGGTCTGAGTTTATCAGATGTTACTCCTGGACTGGACATTGTTAATATATATAATGGAGTTTTTATCTGAATCTGTCAAATGTTAATGGACTAGACATCATTAATGTAATTTTTTGGCTGTATATATTGTATATACTTTATTGGATAGTTTTTTTCTTGTATTAGTTATTAAGCTTTTTTTTAATTTTAGAACAAAAAAGAGAGGAGATGTGGTGGTATTTGGTGTTTTTCCAAAATATTGTGTACTCTAATAAATTTATCTGGGGTCAGAGAACAGACAGCCACTAGATACAAAGGCTAGAAAATGGTGGCACTCACACCTTTTAATCCTAGCATTCCAGAGATAGAAATCCCTCTGGATCTCTGTGAGTTCAAGGCCAATTAGAAATAGCCAAGCATGGTGACACGCCTTTAATCCCAGAAAGCCAGCCTTTAATCCCAGGGAGTAGTGGTAGAAAACAGAAAGATATATAAGGCGTGAGGACGAGAAACTAGAAGCATTTTGGCCTGGTTAAGCATTCAGGCTTTTAAGCAGCACAGTTCAGCTGAGAGCCATTGGGAATGAGGACACAGAAGCTTCCAGTCTGAGGAAACAAGACCAGCTGAGAAGTTGATCCAGGTGAGGTTAGCTGTGGCTCGTTCTGTCTCTCTGATCTACCAGCATGGACCCCAATAACTCGGGCCTCAGGTTTGATTTTATTTAATAAGAACTTTTAAAATTCCTGCTACAATACACCCGGTGCCAACTCACATTTATTTTTAAGATTCTCTTGAATTGCCTGCCTTTCAGCTGTTCCAAACACTCTTGTTCCTGTATGAAGAACACACAGTTTGTTGTGACTATAAGCAACTATAGGATACGTGATTTTTAGTGTTGTTCTAACTATGGAAGTCAGAGAAAAAGATGGGTAGATAAATATAATTATATGGAGATAGATAAACATAATTATATGTGAATGGAAACGTATCTCACAGCAATAGCTAAAAATTACAGTGTTCAAATTTTTAAAGTTTGCATGATTTTCTTTAAATTAACTTTTTGCCCACAAGGCAATGTAGTTAATTGAATTTAATGTAGTTAAATTTACTTGGCCCAGTGTTTCAAGTAAGTAAGAAATGAAGTACCTCTACTCTGAGGCTTCACAGATGCTTCATATTTGTGCTGTACTGTCTGGTGTCCATTTCAGGTGTACAAGACACTGACATGTAACTTCCTCAGCACACTAGCAATGTTTGGAGAATAAGAACGTAGAGGACATTGGCCTCTTCTCATTTCCAGAGATGACTATCAGTTTAACATGCTGGTGAAAGAAAAATCTCCCACTAGAAGCCAAACTTTTCTAATAGCCCAGTTATGCCTCTAGATCAGAAATGCCCCCGGTGTATATTTTCGTTCACCTGATTTTGAACTAATTAGAGAAGAATTTAGAAGTGTGGAAACTGAAACTTAAGAGAGACAAAAATTTATTGCAGAAAAAGCTTGAAAATAAAACATGTTAGTCAAATAGTGACCAAAAGTAGGATTACAGGCAGGCTGATAGTCCTCTGCAAAAACTCAGAATACAAAGCACAAAGAGGCTGGGAGCTCTTACACAACCAAACACCAGCAATAAAATGGAATTGTGTGCATGATCACTGGGGTTGATCACTGGTGAAGGTTTCTCAGTGCTAGGAGCCAATACACTGTGAAAGAGCCTTTCCTGGAGGGGGAGAGGGAGGGGGGAATGTGCAAACTTATTATGGCGTCATTAAACTCCATGAACATGATATTTGAAAACAGAATCAGAATATATTATATACCAAACCTTTGAAAAGTCTATATACATGATAAAAATATTTTGTTTCTATCTCTGGTTTCTATAGTTTCAGAGATGTATTTCTTTGACACATATTGGTATTATTTTACTTTTAGTTTTATACTTTAGAACACTGGTGGTGCTTTCTTCCAGAATCAGATATGCTGTTAAGAAACTTCTATTTAAAAACTTGAAATGAGACTTATTTAGTTCTAGTTAAATGAATGAAAGTGCACTCCCATAGACTGCCTAGAGCTGGGTAGATAATAGTGTACCAAGGAAATGCCCACCTGTGTTGCTGCAACAAAGTATGTCTTTCTGAGAAGTCTATAAACAAGAGAATTTCTTTTCTGTCAACACTAGAGGCAGCGAAGTTCAAAAGCAAGGACACTGTGGTTGCTTCCAAGTTTTGTAAAGTATAAATAAAGCCACTTGTAAAGATTCAGGTGCACTTATTTGGTATTTCACATCTAGTTCTTAATCCGTTTGCCACCTGCCCTGGTGCCTGGTGGAAGATGAAGACATAACTTTAATTTCCCAGAGACTCCTGAGTTATGAGATGCTGTTAACTCAATGCTTTGGACCCTCGAGGACAGAGGGGTTCCCTTTAGCCTGTACTGAGTTCTCTGGTGCACTTGGGTTGAATCTCTGCGCTTTCTCCTTTGGTCCACTCTTCTCACAGCATGCATCCTCTCCATTGTCATTTGTAACAAGCTTTGTGCCACCAGCATGCTCCCTGCTAGGGTTTTGTCTCCCAGCATCAGTCCATGCTCCAGTATTCTCTGGGTTTCCCTGAAGAATCTGTTTTTCCTCATTTAAATAAAGAATAATTAAACTACATTTTAACTGGGTGTTGTCTAGAACAAAGCACTCTTGCTGTTTCTGTTAGTATAACCTTAACCAATTGAGAGAAAATTCACGGGACTGATCTTCCTAATTTAAGATGGCAAGGTATCTTTTCTGTGGTCTAATATTGCTGGTGTCCTTAAGTAAAGGTGTTTTATTTTTACATTTTGGGGAGTGCCCTGGCACACCTGTAGAGCTCAGAGGACAGCTCGCAGGAGTCAGTTCTCTCCTTCCACCATGCAGGTTCAGATGATCAAACTCAGGTGGTCAGGCTTGGTGGCAAACACCCTTACCTGCTTGATCTATGTCTCCAGCCCCTGTAGAGGCTTTTAAAGCTCTAGTCCTCACGGTCCATTCTCCTCTCCTATCACCTTGTTTGTGGCTATTATAAACAGAGTTGTTTTCCACTTTATTGTTTCTCTCCAGTGGTTATGTGTATATATGAAAACTATTGATTTGGGTGTATGAGTTCTGCTCCCTCTCACCCTATTGAACTCTCTTTCTGCTTCTAGTAGTATTTCAAATGGACTCTCTCGAGGGTGCCACGAATGCAGCCATGGTCTAGTCAGACAGCACTTGTATTACCTGCTCCTTCCAATTATTACACCTCTAACTTATTTCTCTTGTGCTGAGTGGTAGCTTTAACGGATACCCAATAATGGAACTGCCCTGGGCATTCTTCTAGAGGCAGCAGAAATGCCTCCAAGTTTCCCCACTAAGCTATGTGTTTTGTCAGACACTGGCTCCATCCCCAGCCATGATCATCTTTCTCTATTGTATTCTAAATACAACCTATTTTCGTATTTTATCTAAAGTCATGGTTTTGTCAGATGCTGGCTCTGGGTCCATGTTCACAGTTATCTTTTTGTATTGTAGCTTTACATACAATCTAATTTCACATTTCTGGAAGAAATGAGTTATACTGTAAATTTAGTAATGAGCTATACTGCATGTTTAGTAAATAGTAATTTTTTTTAGAAATTTTTAAATATCTCTAAATGCGATTTTCTCAATCAAATGTGTATGTTCAACATAGTGTTTCTGTTTTCTATAGCTCTTCCTCGTGATATTCTATAGGGTCTTACTTTTATTCCAATTTAGATTGTGTTTTTTTGGGGGGGTTGGGTTTCGTTTTTTGTTTATTTGTTTGTTTTTGTTTTTGTTTTTTGAGATAGGGTCTCTCTGTATAGCCCTGGCTGTCCTGGAACTCATTTTGTAGACAGGGCTGTCCTTGAGCTCACAGAGATCTGTGGTTTGATATATTGTGCACCCCAATAAACTTATGTGGGGGCCAGAGAACAGAACAGCCATAATATTAAACATAGAGATTAGGCAGTGGTAGCACACGCCTTTAATACTAGCATTCCAGAGGCAGAGATCCATCTGGATCTCTGTGAGTTCAAAGCCATACTGGAAACAGCCAGGCATGGTGACTCACGCCTTTAATCCCAGGAAGTGATGGCAGAAAGCAGAAAGGTATATAAGGCATGAGGACCAGGAACTAGAGCAGGTTAAGCTTTTAGGCTTTTGAGCAGCACAGTTCAGCTGAGATTCATTCCAGATGAGGACACAGAGGCTTCCAATCTGAGGAAACAAGATCAGCTGAGGAATTGGCGAAGTGAGGAAGCTGTGGCTTGTTCTGTTTCTCTGATCTTCCAGCATTCACCCCAATACCTGGCTCTGGGTTTGTTTGTATTAATAAGACCCTTTAAGATTCTGCTACATCGATCTGCCTGTCTCTGCGTCCCTGAGTGCTAGGATTAAAGGCATGAGCCACCACCGCCCAGCTTAATTGTGCCCTTTTTTAGATTAATTTATTTCATTTTATGTACATGAATGTTTTGGTTACATGCATGTCTCTGTACCTCATGTGTGCCTGATGCCTGGAACTGGAGTCATAGAGGAGCTACCCTGTGGGTACTAAGCCCGAGTCCTCTGGAAGAACAACAGTGCTCTTAAACAACTGAGCCACCTCTCCAAGCTCAATTTGGGCCATTTTAAGAGAAAATAGGTCGACCAAAAATCATGTGTCAAGTTTCGCACAAGTTTTCACTTGAGAGACTACAGCAACATTCTTTGACGAGTAGATGCTGCTGGCACCACACCCAAGCCCTCCAGGGTTCTGCCTCTTGCATTGCTGCTCCATGCACTGGCTGGAAACTGCTCATAGCTACGTCTTCTGACAATTGCCTTGGCCAAAGGCAGCAGTGCTCTTGGAATACCTGTAGCTGACATCTACAGAAGGTACAGAACCCCCCAGCCTTGCCTCAAGGTATGACAATCATGTCCTATCCTTCATATTTCAGAGTTTTCTGTCAGGTCAACCTCAGACTACAGCAAAATCTCCTCTTCACCCAGCTTTCTGCCCTGTCCTGATTTACTATGAATTATCTCCTAGAATCTCCCACTCAGCCTCTGATTTGGGGTATCCTGACCTAAGACACATTATTTATACAAAGCATCATTATGGGATTACAAACACATGGGGATATGCTCAGCTTCGAGACCCTTTTGCATTGGACATTAACTCCACATTGTAGGTATCAAAGACTAACAAACTGGGAACCAGCCAGGTGGTGGTGGCACACACCTTTAATCTCAGCACTTAGGAAGCAGAGGCAGAAAGTTTAAGGCCAGCCTGGTCTACAAAGCTAGTTCCAGGACAGCCAGGGCTACACAAAGAAACCCTGCCTTGAAAAACAAAAATAAAAACTTGGAACCAAAGTATCACAAAGAGAGTGCATCTCATTTCCAGGCAACAATAGGTGACTTCTGCCCACTTATGCCACCTCATACACCTTTAACTCATCCACAGGTACTAAAATTCACAAGACTTGAAGACTAAATTTTTTGGGTTTTAACACAAGCAGGATCTTCATCTGATAAAGGGTGGAGAGTACCACGTCTTACAAAACTGAGGACTCCTCTTGGATTATTCTATTCCTCTATACTAGAACCATAGGATGAGAGACTTAAGAAAAACTTGTTTTCTTAAAAGCTACAATACAGCTTGTGTTTCTAGTAATTTTTGTTTATATTTTTGATATTGAACTCTATTTTCCAACTCATAAAAGAATAATGCAACCAAGTCACCCCTCTGCAGCATTTGAGGGGAGAAATGACAAGATGTCTATCTTCTGTTCTCCCAAAATTGAGACCACCAGCCTTGAACTCAGCTGACCCTAATAAGAATTTCTATAGTTTTCTTTGTTCTATGTAATTCTTGAGCATTTAATTTTCACTTCTTCCTGTTTTAATTTTCCAATCATTTTGCTTCACTCCTTTTGTCCTCCTATTTCTTCTCCCCGAGTCCTCCCTTCTCCCCATTTCTCTGATTTACCACTCCCCGATGTCTAGATTCTATACTGCTGCAGCAGCCTCCTGCCTATGACCTCATCCTTCTCCCTCTACTCATCCATGGTGCTGCACTGAGCCCACCCATGGACAACAATGTCACTGTCCTGATCAAAAGGTTCATTAACAGTCCCATTGTCTAGTATGTAAGATCTAATATCGATCTTAAGGGTGGCATTCAAGACCATCTGTCATCAATTTCTACTTGCCTTTTAAGCCTAACAACTACCACTTTTGTATACAAATTTCCCGCTGATACCAAAATGAACTTTTCAGTGGTGCGCACGAGACACACACACACACACACACACACACACACACACACACACACACACACACACACAAACTAGGCATGTTCTCGATCCTGTCCATGTTTTGTGCCACTGTATTCATTCTACCTAAGATATGCATCTCTCAGGACCTGCTCAAACACTGAAGTCCACACACACAGGATCTTATTTTACAGATCTTCTGCTTCTATACTGTCTCCCTAAATACATGCTAAAGGGTAGGACCATATTTTAAGTATCTTTTGTCTCCAGTGTTACTTAGCTTGGTGCTGGCATGTTGTAGATGAGATTAATGAAAAGTGAATCAGCAAATAATGCATTTCTTGAGCCGAGTAATTGTACTAAGTACAGCAGAGCCTGGAGTCGAGCAGCGTTGAGAATTAATGAGGGGCAAAGGGGAAGCAGCTTCTTTTTTTCTACAGCTCTAATTTCCATGGAATCAAAAGAAGCCAGAGTTTCGGGAGCCACAGTGCCTACTCCCAAAGAGCAGGCTGAGCTAGAGTGTGTGTGTGCCAGCCATCTGAACGCTGAGGCACTCCAAGGAAGAGTTAGAAATGCTAGTTTGCATCCCTCGAAATACCTGCTTTAATGAAGCTGGAATCTGAAAATGCTTTCTCCATCAAGAGAGTGTCCTCATTAAGTTCCTCAACAGTCCATGGATCCTGTTAACTCTTTCAATTAGAAAATGGCTCCCAGGCATCCTGGGAGAGGTGACTAGCTGGCTCCTGCTGCTCCCTGTAGCTTTAGCTCTTGCTGACAAATGACTGTCAACTCCACCTCCAGGACCCCCAGCCAGGAGTTAGCCCTCCTAGGGTACAACTAAAGTGAGAGGATTCCTGGGCCTAAGGAAAGCTTGCCGGTCATGGTATGTAGCTGTTTTCCACTTTCCCTGGGAAGAAAGTACGAGGTCTTTGCTTGTATTCTCTCTTTGCTTTTCTCAAAGCAGGGTAGCTACGGCTTGAGAACTAAACGTGTCCTCAAACGATCACTGTGAAACTAAATTCCACCACAGGGGAAAGAAACAGTAGGCAGACAGCATGTTCTGGACTCCTAAGTCCTTTTAAGAAATGGCTGGAGAGATGGCTCAGAGGTTAGGAGCACTAGCTGTTCTTCCAGAGCTCTTGAGTTCAATTCCCAGCAACCACATGGTGGCTCATAACCATCTGTAATGAGATCTGGTGCCCTCTTCTGGCCTGCAGGGACATGTGTGGAGGGGTTTGCTAAGGAAGAAAGGGACAAATGCATCTGGGGAGTGGGACAAGAGGCTGAGGTGCCCGTTGAACAAATCAAAGTGGACTCTTGCCCCCACGTTTTCCCAATGTCCCTCAGTCCCTACCTATTACAGGGCCCTCCTGGCTCCCCACCCTGAACTCCCCAACCTAGGGCTGCTCTTCCCTATATAATCCAGTTATTTTGGTTACAAGCTCTCTTGTACCTTTGGGCCTCCTGGCTGCTACACCTGGTTTCCCTCTCTCCCCTCTTCCTTCCCCTCCCCCCTCCTCACATGGCTCAGTCTGGTCTTGTCCACTCTGGACTCGCCCATATATCTACAATAAGCCTTCTCCTCCACCATACGTAGGAGCAGTCATGTTCCTTTCCTTTTTATTTCTTTTTTCATTCAGGGAGCTGTCCCGGAGAGAAGCGAGGATTGCGGATTAACCTTGGCAGCCAATGCATACACACATTTTGCCCCGACTCAGGCTTCCATCTGATCCAAGCTGGGGGTGGGAATAGAGACAGAGGTCACTCAGGCTTCAGGATTTAGTTCTCAACGGAACAATTCTCAACTTAGAACAAGTCTGTATCAAGTACTTCACAAGGCTCTCAGCACTGTTTGCACTTGGAAAAGTAAATCCTATTAAAAATGGAAGGTCTGCTCCACTGGGGGGCCCAATTTGCATATCATCTCTTTAAAGAAATGGTTCATACATAAATGTATCAAAGGATTTAACAGAGTCCGGTAAAATCTGAGGCTAAGCCAGCACTCTGCGCCGACCACACACCACACAGAATCCAAAACTCAGCAAACAGTAGTGTGCTCACATACAGAGCAGAGCTGTTGGACAT
>NW_023504139.1:0-19000 GCF_004664715.2 Peromyscus leucopus
TCATTTTTTAAAAAAGAATAGACTGGTTATTGGCAAGAGCTAGGTCAGCGGGGAAGTGGTGGTAATGGGGTCAGTAGTGGGTAAAAAGTTTCACATAGGTAAGGTGTGTTCTAGTGATCTATTATACTACATTAATTTACTTTTAAAAATCTGTTAAGATGACAGGCCTCATGTTCTCACCAAACAAAATATATAAAGATGGACGTTCTTTTTTAATTTATAAAGAGAACAGAATCAGTGCACATGTGTTGCTCTTGGGCCAATGAAAAGAAGGCTGAGCACTGAATAAGCAGAAGCATGGGTAAGACCCTGTAAATTCTGTAAGCTGACTCACTTTCCAGAGCTTATTTAAATATTTTTCAGGGCTAATTTGGTAGCTCTAATGCCTATAACTAATCTGTAAGCAACTAGAATAAAAGCAGCATTTGGCAGAGCTGTTACTATGATAGGTTTAGTGCAGGGAACTGTGAGCATCATCTTAGAGAAAAGAGAAGAGTTGCCCTATAAGGACAGATTTTTCCCCCAATGGTCAGCTACAGAATATTCATGCAGAACTTGTTTATCATTTCCACTATCCATACCTAAGACTATGGCTTTGGCCATATTTATTTGATTAAGTAGCTAATGAATTGCCTTGTAGTAGCTGACCTCCACGTTAGAACTGCTTGATAACTTCTATCTAGAGGTAGAGGCTTGTAAATGCTGGTGCATATGAGCCGTTGATGCAGCAAGCTCAGTAGCCTAGGAGCTTGGATGATATTGCATTTGAAGCAGAGCAGTTTAGACATGCGTCAAATGTTTTTTAATATTTCTGATTTCTAAATATTTTATTTGAGAGAGTATGTAAACTCCATATATTATGTAATGAAGTCCTAATCTTAGTAGCAGTTTTGATTATTTTGCATTTCCTTTATATAAACTTCTTTCTGGCATAAGAAAGTTTAAAAGAACATTCATAAACTCAAAGTATGGTACTAGGAACATTTGTCATTATAGTTACTTATAAACTTAAACAAAATTCAAAATTCATCTAGAAACTAAAAAGAAGATGAGTTTCTAATCATCTTAGTCTTTAATATTAAAAAAAGTAGATGATTAATCTTTGTTTCATGGAAATGCAAAAGAGGGTATCAGTTTTGAGGCTGGGCTCACATCTCAGTTTTACATATGTGATTTATTAATATATACCATCCCATTAGCTCCATATGCTTCATCTGAAGCATTTTTGTTACAGCATCATTTCAAAGATAGAGTAGGAAATTATATGTAAAAGAACTAACAATAGTGACCAGTCATTTCATAAAGATTCTTAGTTATAATCTTGGATACTCTTAAATTTATAATCTCTAAGGACAAATAGAAACCAAAGAATTTCTCTTCATGTAGCAAGGTATAGCCTTCAGATCTCATCACCCTTCACACTTTGCAACTGTTCTTCATTGCTTCCTCATCCATAAAATACCCATTTCCACAGATGACTTTAGTAAAGATACTTGCTATTGGTAGAAATAAAAAATTAATTTGCCATTAGGAAGAAAGCTATAAAATAGATACACTTCCCCCAAGAGATTTGGATTTGACTTAATTCATTTTGAAAACTGTAGTTTGAATAAGAATGGCCCCCAGAGGCTCATATATTTGAGTGCTTAGTCACCAAGGAGTGCCACTATTTGAAAGGATTTTGCGGATTAGGAGGAGTGGCCTTGTTCAAGGAAATGTGTACCTGGGGTGCGCTTTCACATTTCAAAACTCACACCAGCCTCCCCTCTCTCTCTTTCTCTCCCATTCTGTCTATAGATCAGCTCTCATCTACTACTCTAACACCTGCCTACATGCTGCCATGCAACCCACCATGATGATAATGAACTAGACCTCTGAAACTGTCAGCAAAACCCCAATTAAACAATTTTTCATTAGCTTCTTTTGGTCATGGTGTCTCTTTAGTACAACAGAATAGTGACTATAAGAGCATCAATGAGGCATATAAAGACAAGCATAAGAGTTTCGCTGAGAAATGTGCTTTGAAAAGTAATACCTAATTACTCAGTCTTTCTAAGTTTCATCTTAAGAATTAATAACCTCCTTTTTTAATACAATTAGAAAATTCAAATGAGGAAATAACATTGAAATATCTTCAAAGAGTAGCTATGTGTGGTATATTATCTGATTTATCTGAATCTAAATTATTGCTCAGATAGCCAGCATGTTAGTAAAAACAAACATCTTGAAAGTAATTCCCAAGACAAAATGTGTCTTTCATGAATCTCCTGTATTAATGTGAGTGGTCTATACTGAACTATATTCAGTATCTTGAGGATATACATAAAATATTCTCTTCAACAATCTCTGCCTAAGGTACATAAATATTCTTTGAAAGCTTGGGACCCATCATACATTTGGCTTAATATTTTGCGATTGAGACAAGGCCTGATTCAGAGTAACTACCTATACACATCAGTCAAAGTCACTTTATTAAGACATGAATTTCTGCTGTTTCTCTGTATTCTATCATCAGGTCATTATCTTTACAGAGGAAGAGACAATAAAAATTGACCTGGAAATTGGAAACAGTCTTTTTTCAAAGTTTCTGTAAAACAAATGTCTTATGAGTAATTCCTCTTCTTAGAAGAGTGATATGAAACTTGATGTTACTCTCACATTGGTGGTTGGTATATATCTAAGTTGTATATCTTTCACTATGATATGCTCTTCCATATATTTAAGTCTGTCTACGAATCACTGATTTATTCAGCCCCAATCTAATTTCATCCTTGGTTGACTTCTTAAATACAGTGCTAAACTTCAAAGACAGTTGGTATGATACAAAACAGCAACCTTTCCAAGATGATTGTGACCCCAGTACTTGAGCTGGCTTTAGAGACCATTTTGCTGTATTTGTGTTGATTAGCTCTAGAGAAAGAGCAAAAATTGGCAGTAAATTCAACTAAATACTACCAACAATTGTGGATGCATTAACTTTGTGTGTGTGTGTGTGTGTGTGTGTGTGTGTGTGTGTGTGTACTTGTGCCACAGCATAGATATGAAGAACAACAACTTTGTGGAGTTTGTTCTCTCCTACCTTTATGTTGGATTATGGGAATTGAACTAAGGTCATACTTAGCAGAAAGTGCCTTTATCTGCTGAGTCATCTTGTTGGCCCATGACAAATGGATTTTGTTTCATTAAGAACCAGTTAATTTATACTAATACCTCCTTCCAAATATGTAGTCTAAATATTTCGATAATAAAAGAGAAGACCCAGTTTGTAAGAAGATATTTAAAATTCTCATCATTATGAAAACCTACTACTGTACACATGTGCACATGTGCACACACAAACACAACACACACACACAAACACACAACACACACACAAACACACATATGTCCATATGATTTAAAAAGAAATTACCCTATTGTGGGACAACAATACCCTACTATACACTACAAAATAACAAATAAAAAGTCCAGAATCAAGAATGTGTTATTTCTTTTTTTAAATTTTATTTTATAATTTAATTTAATTTTACATATCAGCCATGGATTCCCTTGTTCTCCTCACTCCCATTCCCCGCCCCCGCCCTGCCTTCCCCCAGGACACCCCCCATTCCCATCTCCTCCATGGCAAAGACTCCCCTGAGAACTGAGTTCAACTTGATTCAGTCCAGGCAGGTCCAGTTCCCTCCTCCCAGGCTGAGCCAAGTGCCCCTGTATAAGCCCCAGGTTCCAAACAGCCAGCATATGCACTGAGGACAGGTCCCGATCCCACTGCCTGGATGCCTCCCAAACAGTTCAAGCTGATCAACTGTCTCACTTATCCAGAGGTCCTGATCCAGTTGGGAGCTCCACAGCTATTGGTTCATAGTTCATGTGTTTCCATTCGTTTGGCTATTTCCTGTGCATTTTCCAACCTTGGTCTCAACAGTTCTCGCTCATACAAACCCTCCTCTTTCTCCCCAGTTGGACTCCTGAAGCTCCACCTGGGACCTGGCCGTGGATCTCTGCATCCAGAGTTATTGGCCATTTAGGTCCCATAGACTCAAATATTAGAAGATATTGCTAATAGATTTGATCGTGTCCAAACTCTGACAGTAAGACTGATGCTGAAGACACCATATACTTGAGTCATAGAATACAGAGAGATCAAGCTTGTACTGATCTGGAATTTTGTATCTACTGCATCGATTTTACAGTCTAAAAGGTGCTGTACAAGCTTCTGAAAGAGAAAAGAATCATAAGACTTACATAGTTGTAAATGCTGTAAGTTATAGTAATGACTAGGTTAGCAAGATATGGCCCCTGTTACAATTGTGGCAAAATATAATGAGAGCAACCAACTACTTTATGATTGAACTGAAGTCCCACAAGATGAAGACAAAACTTGTCATCATTATTATCAGGCCAAGAATCTATGACTAGAGAGCTCATCAGCCTTGGAAGAGAATATACTACTATTTTGCTAAATGAATATAATATTAAGCCATGTCCTGATGAATTATTGTTATAACAATAGATTAGCACATTTCTCAACCCTCTTCAGGGAAGCTTTGTGTTCAATAGGTAGTTATTAAAAAAGAAACTCACAATTATTCAAGACACAGAAAATAAGAGAATACAGAATCCTTAGCCCAAAATGGAATCTATATACTGCACAACCTCCTTCCATGGCTCAGGCATGATTGCCAAAAAGGGAGTAGAAAGAATATAAGGGCCAGAGGCAATGAATGACTATAAGGAAACAGTGTATTCAGACAACAAAGTAGTTGTTTCGCAAAGACCTGTGCAAGCCCAAGCCAAACAAAATCCCAGCATGAAGAAGAGAACATGGCGTGAAATTCCACATCCACATGCTATGGAGCTATTGACAATTAATAGCTGCTGAGAGAGGGAGGGTCAGTTTTCTCTGGTAAGCAGATCATGCTTCAATAGACAGCCACAGATTCAAGAATGTTTAGGGAGCAGAAAATGTCCTTAATGGAGGAAAACAATAACAACAAGACACAAAAGTTAGGTAGAAAATAGGAAAAGGGAATACATTTGGGAAGTGTTGGAGGAGAGGGATATATATCATCAAAGCACATTCTACAGCATTCTCAAAGAGCCAATGAAAATTTGCTTTTCATAATTAAAAGATATGTATATGGACAAAATTATGGGAGCCTCAAAACATCTAAAAGTAAGTAAGCATGAGAGAGAGAGAAAGAGAGAGAGGGAGGAGAGAGAGGAGAGACAGGGAAGAGAGAGAGAGAGAGAGAGAGAGAGAGAGAGAGAGAGAGAGAGAGAGAGAGAGAGAGAGAGAGAGAGAGAAACTGCATATAACACCAGGAACTATGGACACACTGGTATCTATTAGCTGAAGACATGGACAATGTAGATTTAAAAAGCAGACCATAGCCATAGAAGACCAGAGGAATTCTGGGCTAGAAGCTGATAGCTAGGGAAAGAGGGAGGGTGATGGAATCCTGGTACAGCCCACAGTCTTCACAAGTACAGAGAATACAGTTGCTCTACTGACCTGTATACTTCTGCCAAAGGGCTTGAGCAAGTTTGTGCTACCACATTGCACAGATGACTTCATTTCTGGTTTGGGTTCTATTCTTTTAAGTGAAGGTAAGTGAGCAAAATAATTCAGTGCTACCAAAGCTTCTCTCACCATTCAACAAAGACATATTGATCAACACATATTTAAAGAGCTGGCTTTTAATAGCCAAAGCCTCTTACAGATATTGAAATTACCTTGTAAGCAATCCATCATACCATTTGTTTTAAAGATGTTTAAGGAAGTGGTTCAACCAAACTCTTATAAAATAACCACAGATGGATATGGGGAAAAAAGGAGATGAATAGCTAAGAGCCAAACCAAACAGTCATAAATGATCCACTTTACAAGTGGATTCAAGGTTTCATAACCCACATCTGATTTTAAGTAACCATACATTCTCACAAAGAAGAGCACCAAGTCCCTATAATTCAACATTGCCCATGAGTGATGTTGTAAATGTTTATCTGATAATAAAAGTAATTTTACTGTAGAATTACCTTGAGAACAAGTCTCCCATACCAATATGACAGCCTATAAACTTTCTAAATACTAAAGTTTTGCTGGAAAACTTTCTTTTACTTTGCTTTGGATAGTAACATTATATTACAAATTTTTTAATGCTGATTCTTTTTCCTAATGGGAATATTTAATGCACCACCTAGGTGCCAATTCAATGTTAGGTAATATCTGAGCACAAATGTAAATGCCAATGTGTATGTTGTAGATGAAATTCTAAACGATCTTATTAAATAAGAAACACAGAGCAAAATACAGAATTAAAAGCCCAAGTGATCAGAGCACTAGCGAATAGTCTTTAGCTTGCCACTCGCTGCCATCCTTCCCCTGAGAGAGCGCTTCTAATGTCTAACTTGTCTTTTTATTGCCTATCTGTTCTGCCTTCTCATTGGCTCTAAACCCAACCACATGACTTCCTCATCACTGCCTGTCTATACAGACCTCCAGGTCTTTATGGTTAGTACGGGGATTAAAAGTTCATGTCACTGCTTGGTTGTGTCCTTGACCACACAGAGACTCTGCCTGCCATGTGATCGGATTAAGGGCATGTGCCACCACATAGTATCTTTCATAAGACAAATGTGTGTGTGCCTATGCATCTGTGTGACTACGCATTTCTGTATATCTGCTACTGTGGGTGTGGGTCTGTGTATCTAGATGGATCTCTCTGTGTGTATACATCTGAGAAAGAGAGAGAATATATGGCATGCATTTGTGTGTGTGTGTGTGTGTGTGTGTGTGTGTGTGTGTGTGTGTGTGTTAAAAGGTAGAGGTTGTTTAAAGATGGTTCAGAATGACCACCACCAGAAAGAATTGATAAATCAATATTTTTTTCTTTCTTTCTTTTTTTTTTTTTTTTTTTTTCCGAGACAGGGTTTCTCTGTGTAGCTTTGCGTCTTTCCCGGAAACTCACTTGGTAGCCCAGGCCTTGAACTCACAGAGATCCGCCTGCCTCTGCCTCCCGAGTGCTGGGATTAAAGGCTTGCACCACCACCACCCGGCCCAATAAATCAATATTTTTAAAAAGGTGATATTGATTCAATGTCCCTTTTCCTATTTTTGGCTTTATTTTTTTTCTCTCAAGACAATGACTTGTGAAAGGGCCCAATTACATCATCTGAAAAATGGGACCAAAGTAAACAAAGAAGCATAGGCACTGATAGTCAGAAAGCAGAAAAAATAGTTTTCAAAAAAATAACAAGGAGAGATACAACAACACTTAGAACAAACGAAAAATGTTACAGGAAACTTCAAGATCAACATGAATTGCTCACAAGTTGAGATAAGACTCTCACACTAGGAAGTTTTTTGGAAGTTTGAGTTCTGCTTTGTGTTTTCACCCCATGCTGAGGGAGAGGCATATGTATGAAATATACTCTGACCTCTTCCAAATTTGCCCTCCTCATTCAAGTGAAAGGAAATACTGATGGTTCTGGAGTATGACTTTTAAGGATCAACATTAGCCTAAAAGGTTCCTTTACCTTCATTGTACATAAAATGAGACTGATTGGCACTACCTCACAGGATGATTGTAAAGACTAAAAGATCAAATACTTATAAGTATTTGGAATTTCCTTGGCAAATTCATGAACAATACAAAATTTTATTAGTAACAAAGTCAAAAGTTTTGGAAGATTTGTGCATAAATACAGAACATTTTATGTGAGAAATCAACATGAATAGTTCCAAAAGCTACATGCTCCCCCATAGCAGCTTATTTATGTAGGAATCAAAAGACTGAAGGTCACAATCTTCCAAATTCCAGGAACATCCACATCTATGCTTCCAACTGGGCATGCACAGCTTATCCTGATCTCCAACCCTCCAAGGAAGCATAGGGAACAGTTGATCAGAAAATGTAATTAAATTAAGGTCCTGCCAGTACTGCCACATGCTTGTTTTCAGAATGGTTTAATTAAAGTTTCTGACATGAAGAGCTATCTCTGCTCATCTATTCAGAACGGTTTATGGAGAGAAGAAAAACCTGAAATAGACTTTCAATTTGTAGCTACACATTGCACAATTAAGCCACAATTTCTACAAAGAAAGCTAGTCTATATAATTTTCCTTTTATATAGGTATTCATTAGAGAACAAATGGAAGGCTCAAGTGGAATAATTCCAAAGCAAACCAGTTTGAGGAGAATATAGAAGTTTCAAAATGCTCAATAGAGCTCAATGTCAAAATTTTAATGGTTCTTTTTTTAAATTAATGATTTATTCTAAAATGCTACAGAATTGTCAAACTAAAGCAATTAATAAACACTTACTGATTGGTACTTACTACAGATATTATACTTACATGTTTCTACAAATTATAAATTGCATTTTAATAACAAAGATGACAGAGTCTACATAGTTAGTTGCCCAGGATTCTGATGCTGTAGTATTTTTATATCTGTACTGGGAAATGGATGCTATCTTTCAGAAAAAAATGTCTGCAAGCCATTTTAGCTGTCTGAAAGAAGCTGGAAGGAGCATGGATATGAATCCCAAACAGTTTTTCCTCAGCCTCAAAGAATCCCATCAGGTCAGAGTTTCTGCTTCTCTTCCTACAGCCTGGAGCCGGCACAGTCACATATCTATTCAGGCTGCAATCTGCCAGTTCCATTTGTCAGTTGGCCCAAACAGGGCTTGCAGGTCACCTAGAGGGAGGCAGCTGCTCTCATTCTGCAAAGGCTAAACAGGGAGAGGCAGCCTCATGTTGTGTGCCAGAAAGCAGTTTCTCCTGCCTACATGCATCTTACCCAGCCTCCACACACCTGGGCCAGGATGTTGGGCACCATCCATTATGCCAATGATCACACAAGTCTCCAACTTCCTAGAGAGCTAAGGTGAGAAATGCTTAATTGCACTGCAAAATAGTTTTTGCAGGAGCAGATGTAGCCTCTAACATTCTGGTGACTTTGGGGAAGGGTAGGAAGAGAACAAGAGGAGAGAAGAAAAAGGATTGAAGAGGGAAAGTGAGTAGAAAGATGAAGGGGCAATGATGCAAACAAGCCCTTCTGGAGTTTTTGCCTCACCTTTCTTTCACATGTCTGTAATACTTACCTAAGGGTGTCTGGAGAATAAAAAAAATACAGCTTCTGTAAACACATGTGGTTGCCATTTGGGTAGAGATGTTCTTTACCAGCGTTCAATAAAGATACCATTTTACTTCTTAAAGCTTTGCTGAGGTATAACTGACGATCTGAAATATACAAGTTGATGAATTTTTATACGTGTAAAAAGTCATGAATCCATCACCACAATAAAGATGGGAATATACCCATCATTTCTGGTGTCTTCAGGTCTCCCTCTAATCATTCATCTCTTCCTGTCTTTTTATCATGCAAGTATAATCTGACTCATTTTAAAAGAATGATTTTCATTTTACATAATTTTATTATTTTTATATTATGGTTGTTTTGCCTGTGTATATGTCTGTGCATCATGTACATGAAGTGCCTGTGGAGACCAGAAGGGGTGTGAGAATTGAAGTTACAGATGGTACACATACAGTGTTGATATCTAAAATTGGATCACTCAAGGGATCCTATATCTCCATCCTAATTTACATAAATACACCAAACCATCACACAGTGACAAAAACCCATTAGTGGCATGATTCTCAGAACATTCCCATCACAAGCATTGCAGAACTGGTTTTTGAGTCGATTTCTTACACAAGATGCTTTACCTTTAAATAATTTTATTCTAACATTCATCAGCTATAAAGGTTGAAGAGCCTATCAAGTGATTATCCAACAGCAAATGTTCAGCTCTGAAAACAAGTAAAATTATGTAGACTTAGCAAGTTTTACACACACATACGTGTGTGTGTGTGTGTGTGTTGTGTGTGTGTGTGTATGAACAGTTAATGAAGAAGGAAGAGGTCATACATTTGATAGAGAACAAGGAGGAGTGTATGGGAAAGTTTGAAGGGGGCAAAGAAAAAGGAAATTATGTAACTATACAATAATCTTAAAAACAAAAAGAAAGAAAAGAAAATGGATTTACTTAAAAATCAAATATAATCTTGATTTTTCAACTTGATGAAACTTAGAATCATTAAGGATATTATGAAATGGCATAGGTGAAGCCTTGGAGGGTTTGAGCCAAGGAAACCTGCCATGCAGGCAGTGGCCAAGGACTCATGATAAAAGGTTTCTTACAGAGCATCCATGTGGAAAGTTTTCTTAAAGGGGTGGGGGGAGAAGGAATAGAGAGAAGGAGGGAGGGAGAGAGAGAAACAGAGTGAAAGAGAGAGAAAAGAAGAGAATGGAAAGCAGAGGTGTGCACAGCCTTGTGAAGAGAGAGAGGGGGAATAGGAAGAAGGAGGAGGAGGAGTGATTTTTTTTCCTCTTAAAGGGGGCTTTAAGAAAGATGACATCAGGATGCTGGGTGGGTCCCCAAGGGCCAACAGTGACAAAAACCAGTTAGTGGCATGATTCTCCAATAGAGGGAATAAACTTCTGGGTATGTCTTGTGAGGGTGTTTCTAAACAGGTTCAATTGAGGTAGAAAGACCCACCTTGAATGTGTGTGACATTGTCCATGGATTGGGTCTGGAGTGAATAAAGAGGAAAAAAAATGAGCTAACATCAGCATTCACATTTTTTTTCTACTTGACTACAGATGCAATGTTACCCCATGCTCTTGCTGTCATCATTGCTTGCATTCTCAAAGTGTAATCCAAAATACACCAGTCAATACAGAAGATACCTTAAACCTGCTCACACATAACAGAACTAGAATATGACAAAAATGGTATCTTATACTTGGTTTGATGTCGTGGTAAGGTTGACAAAAATGTGTTACCTATTTCAGACACCTGCAGCAATTATCACATGGATGGTCACTAATCAGAACAGCAGAGCATGCTATGGCAGGAGATGAATACAGGGTATGAACTTTTAAGCCACCTACTTAGCACTCTTACCTGAAAGCAACTTGGAAAATTTGTAAACATGGCACCTGCCATTTTACATTTAGATTTTCATTCCTTTGGATCTTAGAAGCCTATTTACTTAAGTACACTTTAGTTTCGAAAAGATTCTACCTTGAACCATGAAACTGAGTTCCAAAAAAGATATTCAGAAAGAGAATATGTCTGAGAAATAAGTAGACTCCACTAAAGAAAACTGGAGAACTGGGGATACTCTGGTTTCAGAGCTGGCTCTAAAAGCTATCCTAAGGCTAGTGCTGACACTGAAATATACTCATTTAAAATGTGCTACAATTGGTTGGACTAAGCAACTAGCACCCTGAAATCCTTACTAATGACACTGGCTATCACTAATTTCAGAAGCTACCAATTCTTCCCAACACAGAGTCACCCACTTCTATGGGGTATTTTATTTGTACTGAAATGTGATTTTATTTGTATGTTAATAAATAAAGTTGATTGGGGGTCAGAGCTAATAGCAAGTCATAGCAGAGCTGGGCATTTGTGGTGCATGCCTTTAATCCCAGCACTTGGTAGAAGAGCTAGGTAGATCTCTGTGTGTTCAGGATACAGCCAGCATTGGAGAAACATGCCTTTAAGACCTGGAGGGCTGTACTTACAGCAGTTATGAGGCCGTCATGTGTTTGGGTTTACAACCAATGAGAAGGCAGAACAGAAAGACTATATAAAGACAAACACACAGGAAGTAGGTCTCTTTTGGAGAGGTCTCTTGGCGTAAGAGGCAAGCTGCATCAGGCGGGTAAGGCTCTTAGCTCTGATCTCTTGGCTTTCTTCTTTGCAATGGTTCTGTGTTTCTTATTTAATAAGATGGTTGGTTACATCTACATTTGGCGCCCAATGTGAGGCAGGTCTGTTTTCCTCAAGGGTGACCGGCTCCCTAGCCTGGGGCCAGGTAGATTTGGCCTCAGGCCAGACTAACCATGAGCTACTTGCTTAAAGCCAGTGCAACAAACAACTCAGGCCTGCCTGCCAAACAGGACCCCTGCTTGTAAAGCCAGAGCCAAGCCTTGACTTGGCTCAAAAGGGAACACATGGATGGATTTAAGTTTTAGCCGGCTATGCTTTCTTACGTTCTCTTCTCTTCTCTTCTCTTCTCTTCTCTTCTCTTCCTTCTCTCTCTTCTCTTCTCTTCTCTTCTCTCTCTTCTCTTCTCTTCTCTTCTCTCTCTTCTCTTCTCTCTCTTCTCTTCTCTTCTCTTCTCTTCTTCTCTCTCTCTCTCTCTCTCTCTCTCTCTCTCTCTCTCTCTCTTCTGGATTTACACCTGGACACTAGGTGGCTGTTTTGAAATCCCTCGGATTTCTACTGTTCTACGCAGATTTGGTAAGTCATAACATATCAGATATTTTAAAGGAAACTATTAAAAGAGAATTTTTTCCACATTAAAAAAAATGGGTTTTATGTGTACATTGGAAGAAAATTGGTTTGTTTGAAATTTTAGGCAGTCTGACAATGGAACAACTATATAAGATTAGTTGTGAATTATGCAGTTTATCCATGCTTATCCTCATTTTATATTTAAAAAGATAGTCAATTTAAGTGCCAGGATAACAGCTTTAGAAAACTTGTTAAACCTGTAAAAATTCAGAAATTCAACAGAAGAAATTAACAGTGAAGTTGTTTCAAGTGGATCATAAGGTTGCAGAAAGAAAGCCTGTTTTCACACAGTCACCCTTAATTTATCCTGTAACCGTACAGCAGATGCCTGAAAAAATGGACAAAATATTGGGCTCCAATTGAAATGTTGGATTTAAAAAGGTTTAAGGAGGCAATAGTATCTTATGGCATGCATTCCCCATATGTAAAGCAAATGTTAAACTCTTGGTCAACATATAATAGGATGTACCACAGGACTGGCGGGACCTGCACAAGGTGTTCTGGAACCCAGCCAGAGACTTCAATGATGGTTCAAGGATGAGGCTAAAAACATAGAAAAACAATGGAGGGATAAAAGAATACAAGTTTGCCAGGATCAGCTTATTGGAGAAGGCCAATATGCTTCAGTACAAACACAATGTTTATATGATGTCCAAACCCTAATTTTATGTCGAATGGCAGCCTTGAATGCATGGGACAGAGTTGAGGAACCAGGAAAAAAATCTGAGTCATTTACAAAGGTATGCAAGGCCCAAAAGATACTTTTACTGATTTTTTACAAAGACTGGCTTCAGCAGTAAAGAGAATGGTGTCGGAAACAGAAGCTAGTAAGGCAATAATTGAATCTTTGGCCTTTGAGAATGCGAATGCAGCATGCAAAAGAATAATCAGGCCATTAAGGGCAAGATCTGCACCTATGGAAGATTGGATTAGAGAAACAATTAATGTTGAAGCTGATGAGCATGATGATATGGGTAGGAGAAGCAATCTCAAAAGGTTTGAGGAATGTTAGATGTTTTGGATGTGGAAAGCAAGGGCAATTGAAAAGGGACTGTAAACAGGTCATTCCTAGAAAGAATGTTTCTTCAAGGAACAATGGCAACAGAATGCCCCTTCCTTCTGGAGTATGCAGAAGGTGTGGTAAGGGAAAACACTGGACCAACGAATGTAGATCAACAAAGGACAGACAGGGTAATCCTTTGCCTCAGTCTTCGGGAAACTCCCAGAGGGGCCTCAGCAGGCCCCCAGTGCAAATCCAGTTCAAACCTTTCCTGCAGCCATAGAGGAAATGCCTGCTCTGAGAGCGATTAAATAACCAAATGCCTATTGAAATAAATCATGGTCAGGATGATGAAACAGAGAGAATAGAAAATTCAGGAGAAAACATAAAGAAAATTTTTTGGCAAACTTCTATTAATGAACAAAGACCAAAATTAACAATAAAAATAAATGGTGTTTTGTTGTCTGGTCTGGTAGACACAGGTGCGGACGTTACCATAATTGCACCAGAATTTTGGCATCCAACTTGGCCTCTTCAGGAGGTAAACGTTCAACTGTTAGGAATTGGGACATTATCTCAGGTGAAACAGAGTGCAAGATGGCTCGAATGTATAGGTCCAGAAGGACAGAGAGGAAAATTAAAACCATATGTGGCTAACATAACTATGAACCTGTGGGGTCGAGACTTGTTGCAACAATGGAATACTCAGATTAACATCCCTCCAATCTCAGAAACAAATCATAAACTAGCACATGTTACTGAGAGAAATATTAGAAGATGTTCTAATGAGTGGTCACCAGCCATCCATATTATACAAGAACAGGGCACAACTGATGATCTTCCAAAGACACCAACAGCTCTACCTTTAAAATGGTTAACAGACAAGCCTGTATGGGTCCAGCAATGGCCTTTAACAACAGAGAAACTCCAGGCTTTAGAAGAGCTGGTAGAAGAACAGTTAAATGCTCAGCATATTGAAGAATCAACCAGCCCTTGGAATTCTCCTGTATTTGTTATTAAAAAGAAATCTGGTAAATGGAGAATGGTAACAGACCTTAGAGCAATTAACAAAGTAATTCAGCCAATGGGCTCTCTACAATCTGGGATGCCTTTGCCTACTCTGTTACCAAAAGGATGGCCTCTCATAGTTATTGATTTAAAAGACTGTTTTTTTCAATACCCTTACAGGAAAAAGACAAAGAAAGATTTGCTTTACAGTGCCTACTTATAATAATTCTCAACCGGTTAAAAGATTTCAATGGAGGGTCCTCCCACATGGAATGCTGAATAGCTCACCTCTGTGCCAATATTTTGTACAACAGCCATTGGAAGTGATATGTTAAAAATTCTTAAATCTATAATTTATCATTATATATTTTACTAGCTGACTCAAATGCAGATACTTTAGAAATAATGTTTGAAGAAGTAAAGAAAATTTTGCCTTGCTGGGGATTACAAATTGCTCCTGAAAAGATACAAAGAGGAGATTCTATTAATTATTTAGGATATAAAATAGAGCTACAAAAAATTAGACCCCAAAAGGTGCAAATTAGGAGAGATAGACTACAGACTCTTAATGACTTTCAGAGATTATTTGCAGATATTTCTCATCTATGAACTATTGTTGGGGTAAAAAATGATGAATTGAATAATTTGTTCAAAACCTTAGAAGGTGACAAGGGCTTAAATAGTCCAAGGGAATTATCACCTGAAGCTGAGAAAGAATTGGCCTTGGTAGAAAAGAAAGTACATAAAGGACACGTGGATCATATTGATCCAAAGCTGGATTGCATTTTGTTTATTTTACATTCTGGGCATTCTCCTACTGGAATATTAATGCAGAGGGAAGATATTATATTGGAATGGATATTTTTACCAAATAAACCAAATAAAAAATTAAAAACTTATGTGAGAAAAAATCTCTGACTTGATTTGGAAAGGGAAATTGAGACTTCATCAATTAGCAGGAATAGAAACAGCAGAAATTGTTGTACCTTTAACTAAGGAGGACATTGAAAAATTATGGACAGAAAGTGAACCTTGTCAAAGAGCTTGCAGTAATTTTGTGGGAGAAATTAACAACAAATATCCCCAAAGCGATGGAATTGATCTCATAAAGAGACCTGATTGGATCTTCCCATGAATTGTACAAGGAAAACCCATATCTGGAGTTTGTACATTTTATACAGATACCAACAAACAAGGAAGGCAGGTTACAAATCAGAATTTAAGTAAAGTGGTTCAAAGTCCTTGTAATTCAGTTCAAAAATCAGAATTGTATGCTATTCTGTTGGTATTAATGGATTTTTCAGAACCTCTCAACATAGTAACTGACTCTTAGTATGCTGAAAGAGTGGTATTACATATGGAGACTGCAGAATTTTATCCCTGATGCTTCAGAATTAACTTCACTATTTATTCAATTACAAGATACAATCAGGAAAAGGAGTCATCCTTTATATATAACTCACATTCAATCCCATACTGGTCTGCCAGGCCCTCTAGCACAAGGCAATGATGAGATTGATAAATTATTAATAGGAAATGTGCTGGAAGCTCAGAATTTCATAAAAAACATCACGTTAATAGTAAAGGTTTAAAAAAGGATTTTTCTATAACCTGGCAACAAGCCAAAGAAATAGTAAAGAAATGTCCTACTTGTTCCTTCTACAATCAAACGCCATTACCAGCAGGATGTAACTCAAAAGGTACTCAGAGGAATGAAATCTGGCAGATGGACATGTTTTACTTTGCAGAATTTGGAAAATTGAAATATGTACCCCACACCATCGATACTTATTCAGGATTTCAATGGGCAACTGCTTTGAGTTCTGAAAAAAGCTGATTCTGTAATCACTCATTTGCTAGAAGTTATGGCCCTCATGGGTATACCTGCACAAATCAAAACTGACAATGCTCCATCATATGTCTCTGTTAAAATGAAACAGTTTTTTGCTTATTACAATATAAAGCATATTACAGGTATACCACATAATCCTACAGGTCAAGCAGTTATAGAAAGATCAAACAGAACTCTAAAGGATATGCTAAATAAACAGAAAGGAGTTAAAAAAAAACCCAGATGTAGACTGCATAATGCTCTAATAACTTTGAATTTTCTGAATGCCAATGAGAAAGGAACAACAGCTGCAGAGAGACACTGGATAATAGAAAAAACTACAGAATTAAATCAACCTATATACTTTAAGGATGTGGTGACCTCAGAATGGAACCTGGGTATGTATTACATTGGGGACAAGGTTTTTGATTTTGTTTCTACAGGAGAAGATAAGCTGTGGGTACCATCAAAATTGCTAAAGGTTTGATTTGAACAAGAGAAACTTTAATTAGAAGAGGTGATAGATAGTTTATCAACCAGCATGAACATACAATTTAAACTAACTTGTACCAGTAACACATACCTTTTCATTTAATAAGATAATAACTTGCCAAAAAAAAACATCCCAAAATTAGTCTTTTGGAAAGGTTTTTGTTTTTGTCTTTTAGGAAAATGAAGGTTAAGGAATCTGAAGAAAACAAGACAAATGAGACAACTGAAGAAAAGGGAAAAAATCATCTATCCCAGGAAACAGAATGAAATGTTGTATAGGTATATATTACCTAAAACATTTTATATCTTCCTAAATGTTTGTTTCTGCTTTTCTCTAAAGATTTATCATTATTGGTCATCTAATAGTCCCAGTTCAATTAAAATTTAAAGCTGACTTTGGAGTTGGAGAATGTCTCTCTCCTTCTTTAAACTCAAGCATGTTATTAGAAGGAAAATGCAAACTCCCTGTATCATGCCTGAATAAAAGAGCCATCTTCTGCTATGGGACAGGACCAAAATCAAATTAATTAAGGGACTATTCTATTACTAATCTCAACTCTTTGATTCTATTCTGATTCTTTACACTTTTCTTAAAGTATAAATTTTATATCAAAATTTACAAGATTAATATATATAGATATATATATACATTTTAAACTTTGTTAATATATGAATGGACATATAGAGTACTAACTAACTCTAGAAAAAAGGCTTCAAATAGCTGCATATATATGTCTTTGTGTTCGAGTCTCTTATCAGTTTTCTGCAGGTAATCACGGCCAGGCCTAACATCAAATGAAGTCTCCAGGAAGAAGATGGGGCCCCACAATAACAACAATTCCATGTGGACAATAATAATATTATTAAGCTGACAAACATCACCTACAGATCAACTTTGAACTACAAGTTGCTCAGAGCAATTTTGAGATGACTAGCTGAGATGATCCAGTCTCAAAGACTACTTGAATAAGGACTTGAGGTAAACCTTGAACTTTGGCATTATACACAGACTGGATAATGAAGGATATAGTTACCTTTCCTAGAATTTGACAATTAACCTAAACTTTTTCTTTCAGGATAAAGATAACTTTGTCCATACCCAGCAGGAAGCAATTTTAAGAATATGACACCCACATTCCCAAAGAAGTGGTGTGGGTCGGGTGGTTTTTTTGGTCTTTTAAATGTGTTTTGGGTCTGGGATAATTTTCATTGTTTAGGGGGGTTGGTTACAAGTTGTTGTCAAGGGTTAAGAAAAAGGCTAAGCAAAGGAGATTAGATTTAAGGTACTTGTTTAAAAAGAAAGAAAGAAAGAAAGAAAGAAAGAAAGAAAGAAAGAAAGAAAGAAAGAAAGGAAGGAAGGAAGGAAGGAAGGAAGGAAGGAAGAATGGAAGGAAGGAAGGAAGGAAGGAAGGAAGAAAGAAAGAAAGAAAGAAAGAAAGAAAGAAAGAAAGAAAGAAAGAAAGAAAGAAAAGACAATTACTAGTTTCAAATACTTTACATTGGATTGGATTGTTTTATATTGTTTACAAATTTGAAATTGATATTTTTAGAAAATGCTATATGTATATTTCTAATTGTATTTATACCATTCATTTAACAATGTAATACAATTTTCTGATCCTTAAATGTTATTATTACCAACTATTAGGATATAAAGAAATGAAAGTAAGTAGACATTACAATAGAACTTGTAGTCATATTATATATGTTTTAAAAATTTAGAAGATATATTTTAGACAGGTCATCTTCAAACCATTCAGAAATCTACAGAATATGGCATTTAAAATATTTTAATAACTTAGAAATTTTTCTTTTTTGAAACATGTTGGATCCTGGGAGTATCAATCCACTTCATAGAAAATATGGGCATTGAAGAAACTGCATATGGAGTTAACTTTCATTGTGGCAAAAGTTAGCCATTGGACAACCAAGTATCCTGGAATCAACAAGACAAAATTGACAGACAGGACATGAAACAAAGACTACTGATTCTTGCCAAAACAAGTGTGGTTATGGCTTTATCAAAAGGCATCTTCTGAGGCCAGGACAATATGGCACCATCCCTGAAGTGGCCTTCCCAATTCAGAAAAGGTGCAGTGCCCTTTTCTTCAAAGGCAGCTAAATAGGAAGTGGGCCGATGTCTTCTGTTGTGCAATGGAACAGCAGCTGAAACAGTTATTCTTGAAGAGTAACTAAGCTCATGCCTCTCAATAGTAGACTCTCATTAATAGAGGGATGTGCAGAAGAAGGGGATGTTGAGATGAAGCCATATATACACAGCCAAGAAGAAT
>NW_023504140.1:0-31178 GCF_004664715.2 Peromyscus leucopus
AACCCCTGGGCAGATAGGACTCATGATTGAGTCCTGTCATTGGTACTTGTGAAGGGGTGTGTGTTGCGGGGGGGGGGGGCAAAAAGGCTTGACCACACAACTGCCATGACAGGCTTAGAGGTCCAGACACAGCTTCTGTAATAGGCTTACTGGCAGGTAACACCGGGATCCAGATAAAGCCATGAACTGACCCCACCCAGGGAGGTCCTGCATCTAAGGGGAAATACCTGATGTTCTAAACATTGCCTATACCTCTAGACAAATGTTAGTCAATCAGGGTCCTGCACTCTGGAAATCCCCTCATCCCAACTTCTGCTATGATTAAAAACCCCACCCTGTCTGCTTGGGGCTCTCTGCCTTCACCACTGCATTGGACAGAGTCCAAGCTCCAAGCTTGAAATAAAGACTTTTTGCTTTTATATACGGGATTTGGTCTCCATTGGTGGTCTTTTGGAGGTCTCCATGATCTGGGCATAACAATCATGACTGCATAATCCTGGGCCCCTGGGTCCTCTGGGCCCTCCCACTGCATTGATGTCATCTACCATTTGGTATTTTCCCAAAGAAGAAGCTCTTCTTAATCTTTTTCTTTCTCCCCCCCGCCCCCAGACAGGGTTTCTCTGTGTAGCTTTGGTGCCTGTCCTGAATCTCGCTCTGTAGGCTATGCTGGTCTTGAACTCACAGAGATTCACCTGGCTCTGCCTCCTGGTGCTGGGATTAAAGCATGCGCTACCACCACCTGGCTTTTTCTTTTCGTTTTCTTTTTTTGTTTGTTTTTTGAGACAGGGTTTGTAACAATAGAATAGGCTGTCCTCTAACCCACAGAGATTGTCCTACCTCTGCCTCCTAAGTGCTCGGATTAAAGGCGTGCACGAACACTGCCTGGCCCCACTCTGATACTGTATCACATAGTCAATCTCATTTCTTTAAAAATGTGTTGTTACCCCTGCTAGCTTTTTTTAAAAGTTTGTTTATTATTTGTGTTTTGCATGTATGGCTGCATGAATTTATGTGTGCCATGTACATAGAGGTCAGAAAAGGGTGTCAGATTCCCTGGTACTGGAATTACATACAGTTGTAACCCACTCAGCATGGGTGTTGAAAACTGAACTTGGATCCAGTGGGACCAGAGCAAGTTTTCTTAACCATGGAGCCATCTCTCCAGCTTCCACCTCTGTTATCTTAATGACAAGGTATGGTGAAGTCATGATACCTACTTTGAAGGCATTAGCCCATGGCACTCTCACTTCAAGGCATGCTGAGACAGACCTATCCTAGTTGGGTGGTCAGTGAAACTTCTGTGAAGGACAGGGTGGCCAATTGATGGCACCTGAAGTGACCCACTAGTGCCTGATCACACCAGCTTTGTGGACTTTTACAAAACACCTGCACAGATCTAGCCTCTGTGCTAAGCCCTAAGACTCTTGTAGGTTCTCAGAGTTCAAGTCTATAACATATCATGGATGGTCACGACACATCTAAACCCCTGCTATCTGGGCTTTGGTTGGAGGGGCCTCTGGTCTTGTCTATGCCCCCAGTGTGTGACTGTGGTTATCTTAGGGGACATTAGGATGGAAAGGCACAACTGTTCTCGAAAAAAAAGAATAAAATCAGAAAATTTAATAAGTACTTACTTGGGCTTGATCCTGTTCCTTCCTCTTTGTCATAGTCTTCCTTTCCTTCTTCTGTGCTGGGGGTGGAACCCATAATCTTGCCACATTCCTGCCTTTGGTTTTCAGAAATAGCATCTCACTATGTAGCACAGGCTGGCCTTGAATGCATGTTCTTCCTGTCTCAGTCTGTCAAGCTTTGGGATTACAAGCATGCCCCAAACCACAGGCTCACAGAGGTGAATGGTTTATGAAGGCTTTGTTAATTGAAAAAATGTAGATGTTAGGGTCCATGCCCCAGCAGTTTTGGTTTAATTTTGGAGATGCAGTGATCCTGGAATTTGGCATTGTTCTGGGCACTCCCCAGTGATTCTAACTACAGGTTTGAGCTGGACACAGGTTCTTCCTGAGAGACGCCAGCCCCACACTTTCCTGTGAGCACCATATGTGAATAGAGGGGGTGGAGTGGGACAGCTGCTGCAAGGCCCACCCTTCACCCATGAATGAGAATAGATTGGCCATTGAATGTCAGTTTCCAAGAGAAGGGGACAGGCTGAGTTAGAGGGGATGGCAAGGGCTCCCTAAAATGTGACACCCAGCATCCATTCCTCTGAGACACTGACAGAAGCTAGACAGACTGCTGAATGCTGAATACTTGTGTTCCCTCAAAACTCACATGTCAAAGCCAATCCCCATATGTGACTGGTTATCTTTATGTGATTGTGACCAGGATACCTGACTTGAAGGGAGGATGGTTTGTTTCAGCTCATGATTCACATTTATTTCACAGCAATGTAGTGGGGGAGAAGGGGCAGCTTGGTGTGTGTGGTGGGAGCTTGTGGCTGTTACTTCACATGGTGTAGACCTGGATGCAGACAGCACAAGATGGAAGCAAAGCCAGGTTATAAAGCTCAGATCTCCCAAAATAGCAGCTCCACCTGGGAACTGGTAATCAAACACACGAGCCCACAGGTAAATTTCAAGACTCAAACTGACAGATGGTGTTAGGAGATTTGGTTGTTTGTGGTGCTTCATGCCTGAATACTCAGCTGAGGCAGGAGTATTGACAGGAGTTTGGGGCCATTTTGGATTGCTTAGCAAGTTACAAGTCCAGTCAGAATTCTATTGCAAAGCCTTGTCCCTAAAATAAACAACAAATGAGGGGGTAGTGCCTTTAGGAGAGATTGGGTCATGATTGGTGAGCGCTGTGTCTTTTTGAAAGAGTTCCCAGAGACCACATCGGCCCTTGGCAGCTATCTTAAAAAATGGGGCCCTACTCAATACCAAATCTTTCAAAATTTTGACCTTGGACTTGCCAGCATCCAGAGCCATGCAAAAGTCTTTTATAAGCTACCTGATCTGTCATCCTTTTTTTTTTTTTTTTTTTTTTGCATTTTTGAGACAGGGTTTCTCTGTGTAGCTTTGCGCCTTTCCTGGAGCTCACTTGGTAGTCCAGGCTGGCCTCGAACTCACAGAGATCCGCCTGCCTCTGCCTCCCAAGTGCTGGGATTAAAGGCGTGCACCACCACGCCCGGCTCTGTGATCCTTTTGTGATAGCATCCTGAAGAGATGAAGACATAGGCCCATGGCAGGAAGAAATCCCAGGCTCATGTTTGGAATCAAGCTGAAGCTGGTGTCGCTGAACCAGTCACCCTGGTTGGTTGAGGACTCTGGCAACCCTGATCACTTCAGCAGCTTCATCTGAGCCAAAGGACAAAAGGAAGCCTGGCATGAGGAAGGGAGGGAAGGCACTGAGCCAGATGTGCAGACCTAGTGGGATTTGGGGGAGAAGCACTTTTGTTGTTTGCCCCAAAGGGGAACATGGCCACATGTGTTTTGAGGGGCAGCTCAGACCTCTTCAGAAAGAAAAGAGCCAGCATAGGACTGAGCTGTGATGAGATTCCAGACACAGCTTGAGATGCCCTACTCCACGAGCCCGAGTCCCTCTGTCTTCATTATTCAAGGCTATGCTATGTCTTACTCAACACAGCTAAGAAGGGTCTGCCACCATAAAAAGCTCCTGGAATGGGGCCCGGGCAGCTGTCAGGGCCTCCACAGAGTAACATAAGCGTCAGTGAGTGGATTGTAACTGTATGCTACGTTAATTAGGCTGCTGGATATTAGAGTTTTCGATGGTTATTGCAGTCTGTAAATCCTGTAGCAAACACAGGTAGGAGCCTGGAGCTGGCAGGGGTTCCTGCCTTGCAGAAAATAGTCTTGGTTTGTTCTTGTCAATGGGGTTTAAACTCAGGGTGAGTTTAAGTTCTAGAGACACAGATGATCTGAGGGAGAGAGGTCCAGCCATGTGACCCACCTGCTGTTACATTGGTTCTAGGTAGATGTGTTTGTGTCCTCAACTAGCAAATGGGCCACCAGTGTGGACTTCTTAGGGCCAGCTGTAGTTTGCTGTGACAGGGACAGCTTTGGAAAGTGACTGGTCCCTGGTTTGGAAGACAGTGCTATAGATCCACAACTCTGGGGTGAAGCCACACATAAGAACTTTATCCCTTACACACTTCACTTATAGTTTTTATTTTAAAAATGATGCTGAGATACCAGGAGGACCATGGTTGTAGCTGGAGTTTTCTTTCTGGGTCCTGCCATGTCGTCAGTCCTGGAGCCCACTTATAAAATAAACACACAAACTCTTACATTATTTAAACAGCTTGGCCATTAGCTCAGGCCTATCATTGCCTAGCTCTTACTCTTATATCAGCCCATTTCTATTAATCTATATTTTGCCACGTGGCTTGTGGCTTATTGGTACTTCACATCTTCCTTGTCCTTGCGATGGCTCCAGCAGTGTCCCCCTCTGCCTTTCTGTTCCCTCAATTCTCCTCTCTGTTAGTTAGTCCTGCCTATAATTCCTGTCTGGCTACTGGCCAATTAGTGTTTATTTATACAGAGCGACATCCACAGCTTGCCTAAACTCACAAAAACAAGACAGGCAAGGACCCACTTTTCTGGTACCACTCAGCTGGGCCCATCTTGATTCTGATCTTTGGGACCTAACAGGCTTTTCCTGCCTCCCTTCTCACTCCCCTTTTCTCTGAGCCCTTAGTTGCAGGTCTGTCCCCACCCCTTCAGGCCTGATGGCAATAGGGCTTCTCCATCCACCAGCCTATAATGCATGTCTGCCCTAGTAAGCCTGTCCTCCTTCGGGCCACCTCATTGTGAGTACATGGAGGTTCAAAGAGGCAGAGATTGCTTCTGAAACCTTGCTCATGGGTATTAATTTCATGCCTCATAACTGTTTCGGAGATGGCTGTGATGGAATACACCTATAATATGCCTATAATCCTAGCATTCGGGAGGCTAAGGCAGGGAGATCTGGCATTCCCCAGCCAGCCTGATCTAGATAGTAATTTTCAGGCCAGCCTGGTTACCAAGGGAGAAATCCTATTTAAAGAAAAAAATCAAGGCAAATTAACCAACCAAACAAGCAAAAAATCAAAAAGAAAAGGCTGGGATTATAGGTCATGGGTACAGTGTTTGCCTTGCAGGTTCAAGGCTGTGGGTTTAGTCTCCAGCACTGCAAACAAACAACAAAGAACGCTTCTGTGTGCCTCTGTACTGGCTGGTTTGTGTGTCAACTTGACACAAGTTAGTCATTGGAGAGGAAGAGGCTTTGGCTGAGGAAACACCTCCATGAAATCTGATGTAAGGAACTTTCTCAATTAGTGATCAATGTGGAATGACCCAGGCCACTGTGGGTGGTGCCATCCCTGGACAAGGTTCCATAAGAAAACAGGCTGAGTAAGCCATAGGAAGCAAGCCAGTAAGCAGCACCCCTCCATGACCTCTGCATCAGCTGCTGCCTCCAGGCCTCCTCCCCTGTTATGTCTTCCTTCGGTGTTGAACAGCAAAGTGGAAGTGTAAGCCAAATTAACCCTTTCTTCCCCAACTTGCCTTTTGGTCATGGTGTTCTGTTGCAGAAAAGAAACCCTAACTAAGACAGCCTCCAATGCTAACCCTGGTCTACGCCACAGATATCCATCCCTCAGAGGTGTAGCCACCTCCTTACTGGTCTTTTATGGTCCTTGTCCTGGTCTCTCTGGTCCACCCCTCCACTCTTGTTCACTTTTCCCTGGCTTCTTCCCAGGCCACTCATAGCCTGAAGCTTCCAATTGCACCTTATCTGGGTACCTCCTAGGTCCTACCCCATGCCAATTTTCCTGCCTGCCTTACTCTAGTGTAGATATCTGGCCTCATCTTAAGGTCGGTTCCCACAGGACATAGGCATGTCTCTTTCCTGTCCTACTTTATAGTCTCATGGCCCCATCTCTACTAGTCACTGCCTCACTCACTAAATTGGGGATGACCTATGGGGTGGGGACCAGCAGATTCAAGGTAACCATACCCTAGTGACTGAGACATTGTTGAACTCCTGGTCTCCAGAGGTCCAGGGTAGAGAAAGAGCCAATATTCTGAGAGGTGGCAGGAGATCATGTATTTGGGGACATCCTGCATTCCTTTGGACTTGGTGTTTTCTTGCTTTAAAATTGCAGTTCTTAGGCAAAGGCCCTTAGTAGCCAGGGCCCTACTATGTGGGATAAGATAACCAGGGCAATGGTTTAATTATTTCAGATATCTGCTAAGCCTACACTTAGTAGAATTATTCATGGTTCTTCTACAGATGATTCACCATGCCCCCAGTATCTCAGAACCTAGGCAAGTACTCTATCTGTAGACTAAAAAGCTATTATTATTACTATTATTATTGCACAGGACTAGCCTCTGAGCCAAAGTGCACCCATCTTCAGGAGTTCAACTGGGTTTGCTCTCTAAAGATCATCACGGCTGGTCTATTGGGTGTTGATGTTCCCTCTTGGAAGGTGGGACTAAGAGAGTCATAGGGTCCTCATTGGACTATCCACATCTTATTTAGTAGTTGTATGCAATTCTGCCCTACTTAATGTGGCCTCTGGGTCTCTGAGAAGGGCTAGAGGATGCATGTCCTCTTGGACATATCCTATAGGTAAGGAAGGAGTCAGGGGAAAGGCTGTCCTGGTTTTTTTTTTTTTTTTTTTTTCCAATTCAACACAAGCTATAATTATCTGGGAAGAGGAATCTCAGTTGAGAAAACATGTAGATGAATTCTGTAGATGAATTTCTAAATGGTTTTATTAAATTAAAAAAAAAAAAACACAACCACGGAGCCAGATATAGGGGTGAAAGAAAACCTGAGAGATCAGGGAAATAGGGAAAGCCACAGCTAACCTTACCTCACCAACTCTGCAGCTTCCAAATGCGAGATTCTTCCTGTCTACCCATGCCTATATGCCTTGCTGTTCTGCCATCAGATTTGCTCTCTCTCAGATTTGCTCTCTCTGTCTAGCTACATCACTTCCTCTTCCTACCCAACTCTTGTCACTTCCTGTCTGTCTGTACAGACCTGCAGACCTCCATGGTTAACTAGTGTTGGAATTTAAGGTGTGTGCCACCATACCTGGCTCTGTTTCCAGTATGGCCTTGAACTCAGAGATCCAGACAAATTCCTGCCTTCCATGTGATAGGATTAAAGGCATGTGCTACCGTTGCCTGATTGTCTGTAGTGCATTTTCACAGTCACACCCTTGGCATGCTCTCTCTCTAATGGGACAATATACATTGTGTGTGTGTGTGTGTGTGTGTGTGTGTGTGTGTGTGTGTGTGTGTGTGTGTGTTTGTGCTGGCCTGGAACTCACTGTTGACTTGGAAGTCATGACTATCCTTCTGCCTCAGCCTTCCAAGTGATTGGGTTGCTAGTATGAACCATTATGACTGGATAAGCAACAAATATTTAATGAACATGTTTTTTTCCTGTGGAGAGGATGGGTCCTAGGGCTTTGAGCATGTTAGGCAAGGCTGTCTACCACCGAGGACTACACTTTAAGGTCTTCCTTGTGGTGCCCCCCCCCCCACCGTCCCACAGTTTGGTTTCTCTGTGTTTTGGTGCCGGTCCTTGATCTCGCTCTGTAGACCAGGCTGCCTCGAACTCAGAGATCCACCTGGCTCTGCCTCCCAAGTGCTAGGATTAAAGGCGTGCACCACCACTGCCTGGCTCCTTGTGGTGGTTTTTTTTTTTTCCCCCCGAGACAGGGTTTCTCTGTATAGCTTTGCACCTTTCCTGAGACTCACTTGGTAGTCCAGGCTGGCCTCGAACTCACAGAGATCCGCCTGCCTCTGCCTCCCGAGTGCTGGGATTAAAGGCGTGCGCCACCACCGCCCTCCTCTTGTGGTGTTTTTTGAGACAGGTTTTTCTATGCAGCTCAGGCTGGCCTGGAACTCATGATCCTTCTACCTCAGAAGCTTCCTGAGTGCTTAGATTACAGGTGTGTGCCAACACGACCAGAGACTGCTAAACCCATTCTATGCAAAGCAGTATTCTGCACCATATGGGGATGTTTGATGGTTTTAATGGCAAATAGGTAGGCAAAGTCCTAGCTGAGAAGGGCTGTAGGACATACAAGAAATGATGGAGGCTGTTGGAGGAGGGGCTGCTGAGCTAAGAAGGTGGGGATGAGCTGGGAAGGCCATGAGGGAACCTTCCAGTAGAACAGAGACAAATGCAGATGAGGCTGACATGGGGTTGAGAGACGAGGTAAAGAATGTCCCACAAAGAAATAACTCAAGTGCAAATACTGAGAGTGGAGCAGAGGCACATTTGAGGGGTTTAGAGTGGACAAGACAGGCACTGGGGAGGGGGAGCCTAGGATCATCATGGAGGGACTTGGGAATTCTGGTCCGGAGCATGACTGAGTCATGTTCCAATGGTCACCTTGTCTGTATGTGCCCAAGTATGGAGTCAGGGAAGCCATGGGATAACTGGGGCTGTGACTGGGCAGTTGGTGTATGGGAGGATGAGGTCGAGGGATAGGACTGTGAGAAGAGCTGGGAGGAGAGGAGCCTTGAGTTCCTATGTAAGTTGACACTCAGTAGGACTTCAAGAAAGGTTGGATGGGGTTGTGGACAAAAGAGAGGAAGCAACACAGAAGCAGACCTTGTCCCTGTGTTACAGAGACAATAAGACAGTTCCATTGGGTGGGTGTAGATGTACTTATGTGGAGAGGTCAAAGGGCAGTGTTTTCACACCACCATTCAATAAGCCTTTACCTTGGGTTAGGTTTTCTCTAGATAATTGAGGATCCAGAATGATCAAAATGCAGTCTTTTTTTCTTACCAAGCTTTTACTCTAACTTAGGGGAGAAAGACAATGAAATCATACCTCCTCTCTGGTTGACAATATGATTTTGAGAACTTTAGGTCTACCTGGGGCTGTGGGCATGTGACCAGCCACAGAGGGAAGTTAAAGAGAAGTCCAAAATGGGGCTGAGGACAACCCAACATTTCCATGTCTTGGATAAGAACATCCATTTAAGGACTCTAAGGAGTGGCCAGGAAGGGGGTGAAGATTAGGAGGGTAGGGATAAAGAGGGGTTCCTGGGTGAGGAATGGTTGCCCGTATTAAATGCTAACTGGAGGGAGGTCAGATGAGATAAATATAAAGATAGCCTTCAGCTTTGCAAAGATGCATCACTTGAGTGATCTGGTGAATGGTTGGTGGAGGCAGAAACAATGTAGTATTCTACATCTCATCCCATTCAACACACCATCCCAACCAACCTGCTTTATCCTGTTCAGTCCCACTGTGCCTGGTCTATGGTCCAATGTCATGACCCTCCCCTCTCTTTTATATTTCTCTCTCTTCCTCCATCCCTTTCATTTTCCCCATCTCCTTCCCTTCCACACTTCTCCCTTCCTGGGAGATCAGCTGGATGGAACACAAAGAGAGAAAATATTTTCTGTAAATGCATATGAAGGCTGAGGCCTTTGCTCATGAGTACCAACTTGGTGACTGGGAAACATCTTTCTTTGTTAAAATCTCTTGGGACACAAAATGGTGAACGCTCAGGGCCTTGTCCATTCTGGATTTCCTGCTGCTCCAACATTTTTTCTTTTGCAGTCATCTCTGTGTTTGCCTACTTAGCAATGCTTGTCCTTCACAGCTCATGAGAAATTACCAAGAATGTTATTGACTCTAATTTTAATTTGTCTAGTACTCGTTAATCATGTCTATTTAAGACCTCCATTAAAGGCCTATGAGGTTAATTAAATAGACAATTCAATACAGTTCTATTGGAACCCCCTCTATTAAATTAATACTATAGACATTTAACAGATGTCTTAGTGAGGCATTGTAGTTAAGGAATGCAAACTAAATTAAAGCAAAGGCCATTGTCCAGAAAGTAAGCCTTTACCCTAATTGATGGATTTGGGGAACAATCTTCATGTTTATTCTTCAGAACCTGAGAGACTGGTCATTGGGTGATCCTTTTCAGCATCCAGAAAAGCCTGGCTCAAGCCTGGTCAAATCAGACATCAGGACTGGAAGAGACTTAGATGCCACCTGGAATGTACCATCTTCAAATACTGGTGACTGGAGGAAGCAGGTGGGGTGTTACATAAACACACAGCTATGTTGGTTCCACTCCTGGAGTCTGACTCAATATGGCTGAAGTGCAGCATAGGATCACCTGCTGCAGACATGTCCCTGCTTATTCCGGTGCAGGAATCCCAGGAGCCTGATTTTGGAGGCCTTCATGCAGTCAAGTTGTCCCATTGAAAGATTTCAGGTGTTCATAAACTGATCAGAATTTTGTATCCTGCTCCATGACTTTGAAAGTTAGTAGAAGTTCCTGCCATCTCTCCCCACCACTAATGAGTTGGGTGCAACCTAAGGTATGTCTTATGGGATTGAGACTGGTGGCCACATGTCCCCTTTCCACTTCCCCTGGTTGGTGGGGAGAACAGTAGCAGACCTTTTCATGCTGTTTTGATTTCCTGGGTTCTTTATGATGGTTCTGAACCTGGGTGTGATTAGATTCTTGATATCCCATGGCTCCCCTCAGGGGCCAACTCTGCCCATCCTATATGTTATACTTTTTGTCCCTGTGATAAAATAACTGACATAAATGACATGAGGAAGCATTATTTTGCTCTGAGCTTCAGTCATCACGGCAGAGAGGACACAGTGGAAAAGGACATATAACAGACAAGAAGCAGAGACAGCAAGGATGCCTGTGCTGTAGCAAGCTTTCTTTTCTTGTATCCAGCTCCTGACCCTAGGAAATGAAACTTCCCATGTATAGGGTGGATCTTCTCTCTCAATTAATCCTCTCTGGAAAGCCCTCAATGCCACAGCAAGAAGTGTACTTTTTTTTTTTTTTCAGAGTAACAACCAGGAATGGCACATAAAAGGAGAACAGCCAATGTGGAGTGCATTTTGTATCATTCAGTTAATATCTGCTACAGCAAGTCCAGATTCCATTTTTGTTTGTTTGTTTTGTTTTACCGCTTATTATGGAAACCTTTACGTGAGGACTCTGAGAAATGACGAGTGGCACTGTGCTGGTTTGTAAAATGGGTATAGTCCAGATCCTCAGGGCCCATCACTGTAGGTGGCAGTGGTCCCGACAGCCTGTCAATCTTGGAATGTTGTGCTTCTTCACTCTCTTTTGACTTTGCGTGTGTTGAGTTTGTTTTTGACTTGCACTCAGGGTCATGTTTCCTTTTGTCCAAAGGTGACCTTTCTTGATCTTTGGCTTTCTTTTCTTCAGTCATCAAAAGTTGAGCAATTTCTTCATCCTGAGCAACCCTGAGCTGCTCTTATGTTCACATGTGTAGCCAAAAGTTCTCCCTCTTGCAATTTCCGGGCAGTTTCAGCATCATACCATTCCTGATCCCTGTGGGTCACTAGTGCAGGAGTACAGAGTTTCTTTTATTCCCCTTGGTTTCATTCCTCCATCTTCATAATAGTAGCCATCTCCAAAAGTACTGCCCCCAGAAGGCTCTGGAATGTGCCTCTTCCTCTTTTTCTCTTCTTGTAGCTCCTTCTCTTACAAAAGATGTGCTATGTCCTCATCCTTCTTCTCCTGAAGGTGTCGTCTCTCAGTCTCAATAGTCAGCTTCTCCTGAATTTCCTGAGCAATTTTACAACCATGTTGTTCAATGTCTTTGTAGTGTTTCTGGAGCTGAGCCTGGCCTTTTAGGTTTTCCTCTTGGAGCTGCTTAGCCACCTGAAGATCATCCTGGACCAGACAGTTCTGCTAAATGTTTGATGCCAAATGATGCTCAATCTCTTTTTCCTGAAGGCTATGAGCCAGGGTGTGGTCCTCCAGGACAGCAAAATCTCAACACACTTCATTCACGTCTGGCAGCTTGGATTGATTGACACTCACGTCGGCCATGGAGGCCTCTCGGCCTCGGGCACACGGAGACCTTGGTGCATGCCCACCACGCAGGCGTGCGGGCCAGGGAAGAAGTGTACTTTTTAAACCACCCATCACTCTACACATCTACAATCAGACTGTGCTGTTCCCAGTGGAACAAGGAGGGAGGAGTTTGGCTGCCGATAACTCCAGGAGTCTGGATACTGTGTGTGCTGCCAAAGTAAAGGAGCTTGGAGTCTAGCAGTTAGGTTGAGCTGGCTGGTGGCCTACACATACCATACACCAAAGAAACACCAGAGAATCCCAAGCCATTCTACGTATGGGGTCCAGATCAGATATTCCTACCTTCCTGGGAAGTATAGGCAACCTTTTCTAATTAGGAACATTTCACAGTTGTTACTGAGGTATATACTAACCCCCCTCAAATTCTTATGTTGAAGCTCTAACTTCCAACATGACTATGTTTGGAGACAGGATCTTTAAGGAGGTAACTAAGGATAAATGGGTCACAGGATGAGATGTTAATTCAATGGCCTGGTATCATTACAAGAGACACACTAGAACTCCCCCTCTTGAGGATAGACCATAGGACAGCGAGAGGTGGCTGTTGACCAGTCAGGAGGAAACCTTAGCACAACCTAATCTCGATAGCAGTCTGAGTCCTTTCTTGAGGTGCCAACTGCTTTTCCCATTGCCTTCTATGATACTCTCCCTGGGGCCAATGTTTCTGTAGTGCATGGTTTACATTCATCAGAGCTGGTTGTCACATGTGCCTCTCTATACCACAAATCTCATTTCTACCATAGTCCTGCTCCTTAGAGACAGAGTCACAAGTGCCAAGTACCATGAAAGTATGGGGACTTGGCTAGTCATACTCCCATGTAGTACCAAGTGCAGTTTCCTTAGGACCAGTGCCTGGGAGGATGCTGTGGACCTTGGTCTCCTGGGAAGATCAGGGAGACAATAGCAGCACATCCCAGACAAGACAAAGAGCAGAGACTCTGTGGCAGGTGAGCATCACATTGTCTCCCCTGAGACAGAATGTCCTTAGTCAATGGAAACTTGAGTTGGGGCCAGCAGAAAAACGTTTCAGTTGGCAAGTGGCACCAGCAGTTTTTCTGGGAAGCAACTGTGTTTATGCAACATAGTGTGCCCTTTACATCACAGAGAGACAGGGATGAACAGGTCTGCTCCAAATTTGTAACACCCATGCGCTTTTGGCTGGCTAGAACAGCAGTCTCCACATAGAAGACAGAGTTCCTTGGTAGAGAGCTGGGTAAATAAGGAACATATACATACATTTAGCAGTCTCCTTTACATCCCTGTAGCTGTACTGCTGGGAAGAACATGACTCTGGACCCAGGCTTTCTGGTTCAGATCTCCCAGTCCATGAGACCTTGGACAATGACCACTTTCAGGCTGAGGGCTCATGTGTGTCCTGAACCTGGGTGGCAAGGACTATGTGATAACATGAGGGTCAGTGCCATGAGGAATGTCTAGATGATGTAGATAGAACCAGGGCCTGGAGAGTCTCTAGGACTTGGGGGTGCACTTTGATTTCTGGGAGGAAGTAGGCTTTCTGTTTTCCTGTCATATAAAGAACATCAGGCTCACTCATTCCTCTTCCATCCAGTGTAGTCTGAGTGGGAGGCACCAAGGAATTGACTACCAGCACACCGCTTACCTGGGGTGAGTGGTTGGATGGGTTGTCACTTATTATTAACAGGGAGAGTTTCTGAGCTGGCCAGCAGACACTTCTTACAAGCAAGGGACAACTGATGCCTCTGAACCAGGTTTCAAGGACAAGGCCTCCCCAATACTGGCACTGAGTGGCTGGACGCCCCCCCCCCCCCCCCAATTCCTCATGCTGGCCCTGACCTGCAGTTCCAATGGCCTTGTGCAGAAAGACCTCATCTGGCCTTACACAGTAGAAAAGTTATAATTTCAGCAGCAAAAATGGAACTAAGATGCCAAAGGTATCATTGCTGGATACATTGGCTAATCTATCCAAATAGTAGCCAACAGGTACTGGCAGACCTGCCTCTCTGCTCCATTCTGACTGCTGCAGTGAAGCCCTGAGCCATCTAGCAAGCTCACTATGCCTCCATGTGAGAGCAGCAAACTGTAGGCAGTGCAGATTTTGGAGCAGGACTGACTTCCAGTCAGATCCATGATGTTCCACACTGAAAGCAATGGGAGGTGGTAGATGGCCCCTTCCCTTTCAACCCAGAAAGTCAAGAATGATTCTTTCGTTTGAGCCCATTTATGCCTGTAGTGTATTTTGTTATTAACTGAATAACTGGTTCAGCACAGAATGTTTGGGAAACATAGGAAAGTATGAAGGATAGAACCAAACGACCCCCTTCTTCAAATCACTCAAGGTTAGTCCTGGTGCATTTTCTGCTAGTCTTTCCTCCCTAGAGAGGCAAATCTCTACCCCGATTTCTTCTTGTGTTGCTCAAAGTTCTTCAGCCAGTCTGCTTTCCCTGGACTACAGGTGGGCCACAACCAGAAAGCTTTCATGGAAAAGTGGGTATTTAAAGTATTTTCAGTTCTCAGCTGCCAGTGACTTCTGTCTCCAGTGGCAGAGTTCACAGGTCAATCGTTCCCTTTACTTTGAACTTCTTGGCAGACCTCTCACTTGACCGAAGTTGGAATTTGCTTCCATAAATGTAGGAAATGAAGCCATCCATTTCTATGGTGAACACACAATTTAGCTTGGGGATAACTGAAAAGAAAAAGGATGAGGAACATAGCCAGTACATTCATTTTTAGGTAGAGCATTATTCATACACGTTTGTACAAGGTAAGTGAGATGAACACTTTGTATTGTCAGCACTTAGGAGACAAAGGCAGGCAGCAGGCAGATCTCTGAGTTCAAGGCCAGTCTGGTAGACATACCAAGTTCCAAGCTAGCCAGGAATACATAATGAGACTGTCTTAAAAAAGAAAAGTGTATAGGAATGAGGAGACCCAAGCCAGAAGTACCCAAGAAGACCTAGGCTATTTGATTCACAGTCTAACTATAACTCAATGCCTATTTTCCAGATTCTGAGGTTATTAACTCAACTCCCAGGAGGGAAGGCTCCCAGACCTGTTTCTAGACTGTTTCCCATACAGTTTTGCACTGGTTCTTAGATTTGTGCTCAGTGGGGAAACTTCTACACTACTTCCTTAGAGTTGTAATGTGAGCAGAAGAACATACAGGGAAATGGAAAAACAATGAAGCAGGGCTGTGGGGGTAGCTCAGACCCAGAGCACAGGATTAGCAGAGAGGTCCTGGGCTTGATCTCCAGCATCAACAGATGAATGAGTACAAAACCCTCCAACTGTTGTTTGAATGTTGGATTTGTGGGCAAGGTCAGTTACTGGGATCTTGGAAGATTCAAAAGTACCCGCTGGAGCAGTGCTAACCATGTTAAGACTCAGAGTGTCTCCAGCAAGGGTACAGTTCTCAGCACTCCAAGGGCAGGCTGTTTTGGGTCCTGCTGCCTGTCTTTTAGTTACTCATTTGACCTTGGCAAGTAGGGATCTCAAACAGATCTGGGCCCAAGACCCAGCCAAGCAGTTCTTCTGTTCTGTTTATGAACAGGCTGCTGACTGTGTTCATAGATGTCTCCTGGGAGCCAGAGGGGCAGGAGCCTCTCTCTGGAGTTCATAACATAGCAAGCACCTGCAGCCTGTTTGACCCCACAGCCAAGTGGAACCTGGGAGCCTCAGGAAGGGGGATATATATCCGACACCCTAGGGGCACAACACACACCTTTCAGGTGGTCTTCTTTGGTGATGATCTTGAAGACATGCTTTGTCTCCTGCAGAAGGATTCCTGTGACACCCACATAGGAGGGGCACTTGGATTTCGTGACTGCAAAGGAGAGAAGCAGTTCAGGGCAAGGCCTGGGTAGTGCTGGCAGTCACAGCCTGGCCTTAGGGACTGGGAACCTGGTCCTTCTAGTTGAGGAAGAGAGTACCTAGAGGATAGTGGCTCTGTAGCTGGGCAATGACCAAGCCAGCAAGAGCCCAGGATTCCCAACGCCTTGTCCTGGGCTTTGCAATCTCTGGGCTGTTCTTAAATGTTTTTTTTTTTGGTTTTGGCCAGGGTTTTGGAGCCAAGAGGTCATATACAGAACGAACAAAGACCGGACTTGTTGCTTTGATGGAGCAAGTGCCATGGGCAGGACATCCATTATTCACTTCTGGGCTCCCTGAACTGTTCCTGGAACGTAGTCCTTTTAGAGAGCTGTCCAGCAATGAGGGGTGAACCTCCTCACAAGCAGTCCCCTCTCTGCCTCAAGGAAGTCAGCATTTGGAGCGAACTATGTGCCTATGTGGGTGCTGGAGCAGGACACTGAATGAGATGGCCTGTATCCTGCTCCTGTGGAGCTGAAGCTCTCGTGGAGGACAGTGTATAGCAAAACATGGGCAATTCTGTTTCTTGATACTGATAATGGCTACGAGGAAAATAAGAACAGAATAATGAGAGTGAAGGGGAAACTTTAGTGGTGGTAGGCACCCAGGAAGTGACATCAGGAAAGGTACCTGAGTTACAGCAAGAGTCATTCAACGAACCTGCAGAGCCCCCTCATTGAGAGAAGGACCCAAGCAAAGGTACCAGGTGTGCAAGTCACACAGAGGCCACCCAAGGACACCAAAGATTTTTACTCTGAGTGGATCTGAAGCTGCTAGAGGCTTAGAACAGGCAAGTGGCAGTCGGCAGTCTGATGACAGCTTTCATTCTGGGCATTTAATCTGAGGTGCATGTTGGAATAAAACAGTATGTGAGCTGGGGCAGGGTGAGAAAAAGCTTCCACAGCAACTTGAGGAAGCTAGAGATAGATTAGGTTAGATTCAGGAACTAGGTGTATTAATCGACTTGAGGTGGAGGATTAGGAAAGAATGTACTTCCTAGGTTTCTAGTCGGAACAAACTGGATATGGAGATGTAACAGTAGCGGAGTTGAGGAATCCAGGTCAGAGAGAGCTGACCTCAGGGGAAACCAAGAGCTCTGTGTTAGAGGTGCCTCCTAGATGACCAGATAGCTCTTGGGTGCCACAGGGTGAATGAGTCTGGCAGTCACAGGAAAGGTCTGTGCTGGTAATGGAACCCAGGAAACCATGATGAGTGGGAATCTGTCCCCAACAGTCTCAGTTCGAGGCTATGTGCCAACAGTGTGAGCTGATGACATGCAGAGAGCACTTGGTATGTATTTAATAAGGGTCCAGGATGGGTCAGGTCACAACCATCTTAGATCCTCACTGTTTGTAACTTAGAGATAACTCAGGAATGCCAAGTGACAGATGAGAGGCTGAATACTGTCACTGAGTAACAGTCCCCAGATGATCATATGCTGTCATAGAAATTACCTGAAATAATAGCACCGTGAAGATCTGCTTTTAGGAGCTTGGCCTGAATCATCTGCGGCTGCCTAGGTGGTGAAGAGAGCCCACAAAGACGCATTGGTAACAAAGCAAGCAGGATCACAAACACCCACAGCCAGATGGTTTCTCAGGCTGCATCTCTAGTGCTCTCAAGACTTGAGGTCTAATCCCATGGCAGGCTTTAGAAATAAACTCACGTGTCTGGCTTGAGCCCGTTGCACAGGTCGCGGATGTACTGCTTCCAGAGTTCATGCAGAGGGAGGAAGAGACTGTATCTGTCATAAAGTCAGGAATAGGTACAAAGTCAGAAACATGAGCTTGGGATTTCTAGTGTTCAGCACAGCTGGGCTCAGGGCTGAGAATGAGCATGAGGGAGCACTTGAGACTGCCTGTAAGCCTCAATGACAATGTGGCCAAGGTCAAGTACATTCCCCTCCTCGAACATCAATTTCTTCCCTGGTAGAACCTTCTCAAGGCTAAATTTCTGCTCTTGAGAAGGGAAGAGGTGGCCCACTCCTTGATGCCCTTCCTGCTGGTCAGTTGCAGGTGTGATGGTGGAGCCCCTGGTTCAGAGCAGGAAGAGCGTCTGAAGGTGGCAATGTAGCATCAGCCATAACAACCCAGGTGCTGTTCACTCAAACTCCTTTTCCCAAGAGAAATGAACACATGAACATCAGTCTTGTTTAACCTACTGTTACAGGAGGTGCAGGTGGATAGGTAGGTGTATGTATAAGGTAGCAGGATTGTCTGGAAGGTGAGAGTAGAAGACCAAAGTTTTTCTCTGAGGTTGTTACCATTTGTCTTGGTGCCCTTTCACACAAAGCCAGGGTCAGAGAGTCAAGAACACCAGGCTCAAACCTGAAACAAGAACTTCTTGCAAGAACCCCAGGGAGACAGTCCCAGGGTAAAGTGACACTCTCATGCCTCCTGGGACATGGAAGGCTATGTGTTTATAGCGTGTTATACAAAGCCTATAAATAGTGGCTGTACACACAAACTCAGAACTGTCTTAAGGAGACATCCGCCCACAAGAAAGTAATATGTTCCTTTCAGAAACTTCAGACATGTGTAGGCAGTAACTCTCCTTGGCGGTGACCTTTGAGTGGGTGATTCTGTTTAGTGATATTAAAAGCTATAGGAAAAGCCCATATTAAGGAATATCAGTTCCTTTTTTCTAGAAAGCCAAGACAGTCTGTGCCTATGGGTAACAAACTCACTTATTAGTAAGCCTAGGATAGACCCTAAATGATGAAAGTTCTCAGGCTCATCAATGCCTGACTTTTAGAGGCCAAGCCAAGACATAAAAAAATTGGTAGGGGGAGGCTGCCTAGGAGGGAAGCCCCTGAGACTAAGGGGGCAGAGCTGCCTAGTGAGCCCCTGGAATCACCAGTCTACACCCTGACCAGAAAGACTAGGCAATGATGAGTGACAAGGCCTTTAGGAAAGATGGGGGTACCTCTGTTGCTCTGGGTTAATGTCAAAGAGCCTCATGTCTCTTCTCTGTTTGGCAGTGAGGCCTTTGGATTTCTTCTTCTGCTGCTTTGGCTTCTGACGAGTGAAGTATTCCAAGACCACAGCCTTGCGTTGCAGATGGCTCTCACAGTCTTGCTGGCTCCAGTGAGGTATGCTTTGCTTCAGGAAGGCCCTCACAAAGGCCTCAGCCCGCTGGCTCCCCAGCTCCTGCTCAGAAACAAGTGGTGTGGTTTACTGTTCTGCTCTCAGACTCCAGGGCCCTCAGACCCCATTCCTGAGAGCCACCAGCTTTGATGATCTAGGCTACAAATCCCTTGTCTTCCAAGTGTTTGCTACACACAACTGCCAAGATATGAAAGTAACACTCACATGCTAACTGTGACACTGTCCTACACTGCAGCCAGGTCAAACACTGACTTCCAGTCCTGTTTCTCTGAGGTTACTCTATTGAGCATTCAAAATCCTTTGTAATGCAAGGCTTCTCTAATCCTTGTGGGGAAGGAAGCTTGAGAAATGCATGATACAGGTTATTTAATAAGTCATGACCACAAGACTAGCTTGAAGTGGAAGGGAGCTGGGGTTGTTAGGGAAATGAGCCATTCCAGAACAAGGGGAAATTGCCTGGGGGTTCCAGGCAGGTCAAGAGGAGGAAATCTGATACTGAGCACCACAGTCCCCTTTCCTTGCTTTTCAGCCTTGTGGCCTCCATGTGGCTGCTGTTGGAGAGGACTGCTCCAGTCCTCCTTGAGGCAGAAAGCATGAAGGGCATCTCAGGGACTACTCACTGTTATCCACAGGACTGTAATACCCCTGGCAAGGGAGGGTGAAACCACTTCTCTGTTGCACCCAGTCCTGAGACACTCTAGTTTCAGCACCCCTCAAGTTGGGGCAGCAACAGTCTATTCTTCACTGGGCAGCAGGCACCTCACTCGGCTTTCATCTGCTCCAACCCGGGCAGTGCTCTTTCCTGAGGACCTACCTCTTGGCTGGACCATTTGCTGGGCTCTTTTTGCACTAACCAGACAGTAAAAAAAAGTCTGAGGCTAACTGCCAACTTTATTTAGGTTAACATATCAACAGTGACCGATACCTTCTCTCTGCTAAAGCAGGGGGTAAAAAGAAAGAACACACAATCTTTGAGGCTGTTCAAAGTCGGGATGGTTAAATAATCTATCATCAATACCAGAACAATTTGGCTCTTTTAAACACTTATGTGGTCTCTCTTTCATGGGGAAATAAAATCAAGGCCTTTTAACATCTTGATTTCAAGGATATTCTCTCTCTTTTGCTTTTTTGAGACAGGGTTTCTCTGTGTATCCCTAGCTGTCTTTGAACTCAGAGAACTGCCTGCCTCTGCCTCCCAAGAACTGGGATTAAAGGCATGTGCCACACAGCCTGGTAGGACATGTACTCTTTATGAGCCACAGGTGATGCTTCTACCCAACTGACAAAGCATGCGGACAGACAGACAGACAGAATTTATAACATTCACTTATGAAATGGCCTGAGCACTGAACACAGAAACAAGAGCAAGTCAGGTTTCAGGTAGGCACAGGCTGTCATTTCCCATGGAGAGGGAGATGACATGAAATCTAGGAGTCCAAGTCCCTCAGAGCTGCCTCTGGTACCCTAAGAAAGGAGCCTAGTACAAGAAGACATCAGCACAAAAGACCTCCATGGGGCCTAATATGCTGACTGTAAAGGTGAAGAGTAATCCATGGGAAAGGACAGCTAGACCAGTCTTAGAAGCCATTGAACCATCTTTGCTCTCAAGTCTACCGCTCCCAGCCCACCTTTGAAAGATTGTACCTGTACATCGTGCTCCTTGGCTTCTTTATGAGAAAAGGCATGGTAAATCACAGCTGGGGAATGAAATACAAAAATAGAAGATTACTTCCTGTTAGGAATGAGTGTAATATCCAAGGCTCTTCTAAGTATGACCTACACTTATTTAGAGATGGAATACTTGGTTAATATGAAAAGACAAAGCTTTCTTGGATGATCCTTTTATTTTAGTCTGCAGTGCTAGGGGATTAAACTCAGTGGGGTTTAATGCATGCCAGGCAAGTGCTTCACCATGGATCTATGTCCTGGTCCTACTGAATGCTGCTTATTTACATATTTATTTAAAGACACAGTCTACTTTGCTGACTTAGAATTTGCTATGTAGCTCACAATGGCCTTAAACCCTCAATACTCCTGTCTCAGAATTCCAAGTGCTAGTTCCTGGGATTACAGACATGTACCACCACAACTATCTTCCCTCTGGCCAGATTTGTCATAGCAATTCCCAGGATGAGGTTTAAAAAGAGTACCTCTCAGCTGGCATGGTGGCCACGCTTTAATCCAGCACTCGGAGCAGAGACAGGTGATCTCTCTGAGCAGCCTAGTTACAGAGCGAGATTCAGACAACAGAGCTAAAAAAAAAAAAAAAAAAAAAAAAAAAAAAAAAAAAAAAAAAAAAAAAAAAAAAAAAAAAAAAAAAAAAAAAAAAAAAAACAAAGCTTAATGTGTTTAAGAACCTCTGGATCTTATTAAAACATGGGGTTTTAGTTCCTACTCTCCAAACTCTGAAGGTTCAAAAAATTCCTCATTGGAATCACATTTAGAAAAGTTCTGATTTAAAATACAAGTTATAATTATGCTGGGCAGTTGCTCACTAAGGAATGAAGACACTAAAACTAAGGTGATGGTAATAGTTAGGTGTGGTTGGTTTACACACTGTATTTTGCTGATTACAAGAAGTTTAAAACAGATTTTTCGCTGTTTAGAATCAATAAAATTGGAACACATACTGACAGATAAAATACAACAGTCTTTTTTCAAATTCTAAATCTGACCAGCATGATGCCAAAATCTCTCTAAACCTCCATGCTTCTGTTTCTTATTTGTTTGGAGGAAACCATCACGGTGGCATTGGGGACAGAGTACAGTTGTAAATGTGGTAAGAAAGGGCAAACGACCAGAAAACCTAGCTCACACTACATCTGTGTGGTAGCGCACACAGTTGATCCCATCACTTCAGAGGGAGAGGCCAGCCTTGTTTACAGTCTGTTTCCAGCTCAATCAGAACTATATAGCGGACCTTATCCCAACAGCAACAATAATTAACAAACAAAGAAACAAAAATCTACCTCTGTTCTCTTGAACTTCCCTGAGTACATGTTTGATCAAGCAAACAAACCAAGGAAGTTACCAGTTTTACATACAGAATCTAGTTCTCCCTTGAACTGCAGATTGAGACTCCAGTTTGTTTACCGAGATTAATGTGCAGGGCCTAGGAATAACTTTTTTTTTAACCTACCCCAGATGCCTAGAATCAGAGTTGGAAATCTTTCTGCAGAAGTACACTTGTAATAGCTCTGGTACACTCACTGCTTGTCAAGTAGTTGATTTAAAACAACACATATATACACTCATAGGTGTGTGTACACATTTATTTCAATCTCATTAATCTTTCTAAGAATTTTAAACATAGTTATTCCAGTTATGTACAAAATAATACTGAAGTTGAGATATGCCAAGACACTTGATCTCTGATAAAAGGACATGGCAGGAGTGTAAATCAACAGATCAGAGGCTAAATCTTTACAGTATCCTCTCTCCCCTCTTATACTGCTCCAGTGCTTACTTCCCTTCCTGGAACATCTCTTTTCTGCTCAAATACCAATGCCTTAGGTTTGCGATACTGTGCCTAAGGTTTTTACTTGACAAAGGGTGAAAAGCCAGGTGGTAGAGGGGAGCAGGTCCTGGCAGCAGTTATCTAGGCAGGTAGTGAGTAGGTCTGGCCAAGGCCTTGGATCCACCTCTTCCAGTTTCCCTGAGCGGCTCTAGATCCCCTGGGGAGAACACACTCGATCCTGACATCTATTCCTAGCTTAGAGACTGTGTATATGGCCGTTCACACTCTGCGCCTTGATTTCTTTTGTGTACTATGAGTCAATAGTACACGGTTTCCCTGGAAACTGTCTTGGGACTCTGTTGCGACAGGTATCCCTGACTCAGCTTCCTGTTCCAGACCCTCTATACTGTCATCCCGGCCCAATTTCGTGTCTCTCATCCCGCTTACCCTTCATTGTCGGACGCTTCCGGAGCGCTTTAGTGACTTCTCCGTCAGGTCTCACTCACTCTTTCCCTTTCTTCACTTCGTTCAGCAGCTTTCAGCCACCAGGACTCTTTCATGTTTACCTTTCCGCTGGAAAAATCCGTTGTGCCCAAGAAACAACGTGCGCACAGTACACAAACAGACTTGTTCCAGACGGCTTCAATGGATGCAACCAGATTTCGGATATGGCGCCTTGCGTGACGCCATTGAAGCGCGACGGGCTCTGGCGGTGCATGCGCCTTGGGTTTAGCTCTGCTGCCGAGGGAGGGGCTAGCTAAGCGCCGGTTCTGTGGCCGGTGGAGTCTGTTATTTGTGGCCACTTCAGTTTCTGGCTCTCCTGGCGGGAATGTCCGGTTGCGGGTCAGGATTAATGAAGTATAGAGAGGCAAGCTGTCATGGAGAGGATGCGAGGGAGATTGGGACTACGGAGGGCAGAAATGGGCTTGAAGTAGTGGACATAATGGCTGTATTGAGGTCTTAGGGTTTTTTTTTTTTTTTTTTTTTTTTTTTTTTTTTTTTTTTTTTTTAGTTTTTCGAGTTTTAGTTTCTCTTTGTAAGAGCCATGGTTATCCTGGAACTCACTCTTGTAGACCAGGTGGCCTCAAACTCAGAGACTTGCCTGCCTCTGCCCCCTGTGTGCTGGGATTAAAGCCATGAGCCACCATCGTCTGGATTTTTTTTTTTTTTGCCCCCAGGGGACTCATGTGTCCCTGGCTGGCCTAGAATTCACTCAACAGGATTACTAGTTATCTTTTGTAATGATGGCCGGGGATTTTCTTCTATTTAAGCTACTATGTAATTTTATGACCTCGTTTAAGGTTCTCTTTCCTATGAGTAAAATAGAGTAGCTTTAGCTGGCTTTAGTCTCAGAATGCTTGCTTTTTAAAATTTATTTATTTTTCCTTCTGAAGACAAAGTCTCCCTGTGTAGCCCAGACACTTTCTATGTAGCCGAGACTGAGCTCCTAAGTATAATCAATATTCTTGCCTTAGCCTCTGCAACATTGGAATTTACAGGCCTCTCTTACTGCATCCAACCCAGAAAGCATTCTTGAGACTTGGAGCATTAGTTTCTGTCAATATGATAAAAGACAAAAAGTGATTCTCATGGCTGCAGATCTGGGACACAAAGGCCCAGCCCAGCCTTCTCAGCCTGCCTAGGTTCTGTCCAGACACCGCCCTTAATTTCTGATGAGTGCTGGATCTAACTTGGATGGTGGGTGAGAGAAAGCAGAATTATGGTCCCTGTCGTGTCTTTAATCAGTGATTTTTAATATTGAGAGTACTGTGCGACCTCCTTTTAAAGAGGGAAAAGAATTCTTAGAGAAACTTGGGCAAAGAGCACTGAATTCTTGTTTAAGAAACATAGGCTTTATATGTTTTTGGGTGATAATTGTGTGCCATTTTGATCTTTAGTGGTACAGGCCATGGTAACACACATATGCTTTAGACTTTGAGGCCAGCCTGAGAACAGGATGGACACCAAATGTGTTGCATTTGCAAAGGCCTGACACTAGTTTAGCATGTATAAGACTGTGTGAGAAAGTGCCCTTGGGGACTCATAAATGTGAACTCAGTAATGAACACTTGATTTCTTTTTGAGATAGGCCTCCCTTTGTAGTCTTGGCTGTTCTGGAACTGGCTATGTAGATCAAATTGGCCACAAACTCACAGAGATCCACCTGCCTGTGTCTTAAGAGTGCTGGGATTAAAACATGGTAAAAGATTACTTGACAAAAATTGTATATATTTATGACATTTAAAATAACACTTTGAAGATTTATATATTGTGAAATGGCTAAATCAGTCTAAATAACCTCATATAATTGTTTTTTGGTGAGACATTTAAAATTTTAGTGATTTTTTCAAGTATATGCTGCTACTATAGTAGCTATGACATACATTAGATTATTATGTACGAGCTTTTGGTCTTTTCTTTAAAAAGTTATTTAATTAATGAAATTATTTATTTATTTTTGATGGTTAGGATCAACCCAGGACATAACTTATGCTTTGCATCACTGAACTATTCCTCCTTCACAATTATGAACTTAGATAAGCATAAGACAATAGTGAACTAGGGGTGTAGCTCAGTGGTAGAACACTTGCTTTGTACATTGAGGCCCTGAGTTTAATTACCAGAGTAGCAGGTGGTGGGGGTGGGGCTAGACAACTGAAAATGTAGGAGCCATTTTGTGGGTTGTAGACTCAAAAGTAGCATGGATTCTGTGGTTATAGTGACAGAGGCAAAGGAGTCTCTCTTTTTGAAAAGAATTATTTTTATTTTATGAGTGGTTTTTCTTTTTGTTTTTTCAAGACAGGGTTTCTCTGTGCAACAGCCCTAGCTGTCCTGGAACTCCCCTGTAGACGAGGCTGGTCTCAAACACACAGAGATCATCCTGCCTACCTCCTGAGTACTGGCATTAAAGGCATGTGCTACCATGCCCGATTCTATGTTACAGTGTTTTGACTGCATGTACGTACATACGTATGTGGTATGTGCATTGTGTGTGGCCAGTGCCTGCAGAGGCCAGAAGAGGGTGCCAGATTCTCTGGAATTGGATTTCAGAGATGGTTGTAAGCCTTCATGTGTTCAATGTGTATTGAACCCTGATCCTCAGCAAGAATAGTATGTGCTCTTAGCTGCTGATTCTTCTTTCTATTCCAGTTATTAGGAATCTCTTAATGAATCGTTTTTATATAGCAAGCATAGCTTTGAATATCTGCCAGTGTTCCCTGTGATTCTCAGATTACAGTAGGGTGGTGGGTTCCTCAGAGCAACAGTGACCACAGTTGCCTGCTTACTAAAATATTTGCTTTTTAAGAAGGGAGTGTCCCCACTTTATCCTCTTCAGAAAACAGTGTATGAAGAGAGATACTTATTAGAATTTTTGTGATTATTATTTATGACAGCAAAGTACTCAGAATAATATTTGACAGCTATGGACTGAGCAAATGAAGTATGTGCTGATTTATTTGGTAAATTAAATTTATCACATGGGTGATACAGTGCACCCCTATAACTCCAGCCCTCAGAAAGCTGGGCCAGGAGGATAGAGAGTTTAAGGTCCTCTTAGGATACAGTGAGACCCTGTCTGAGAAAGCAAACAAATTAAAGGTTTCAAAATTTCTGATTCCTAGGCATCTCTTAGAGTTACCTAGCAAATGAATACCCAGCATCTATGTTTTGAAAAAAGATTTTAAAAGTGTTTATGTGTTTGTGTGTGTGTATACATGTGTGTGGGCGCATGTACGCTACACATGTGCCAGTAGCCACAGAGGCCAGAAGAAAACTCCACTGGATCTCAAGTTACATGTGGCTTAGAGCCACCCAATGTGGGTTCTGGGACCTCGGGAAAAGCAGCAATTGTTCTTAACCCCTGTGCCATCTCCCCATCCCCTAGAATCTGAATTTTTAAAGAATGTTTTCAGATGAGATGTTCTTATATTCAGGTATATAATAGGTCAGGTTACAGGTTAGATATTCACAATTTTTAGGATGGTTATAAAAATATTAGTAAATAAAACCAAATCTGTACAGAAAAATTATACAAATATATTGAAAGGTTTTATGAATAGAGGAGGAAACACCTTTGCTTGTTTAAAAAATTCATTTTATGAAAGTGACATCTTAATTTTTTTTTCTTTGTAGCAACGAATGGTAAACTTTGCATCATGGATATTCATGCATTTTCCCATGAGCAAATCTATGAAAATTCTTTGAGAATTTGAGGTTCAATGACATGATGGTGACTCCACCCACCTCCAACAACTTACTATGGAAAACTTGAAGTAGGATTGGTGAGATGGCCAGCAGGTAAAGGTGTTTGCTATCTAAATCTGACCACCTGAATTCCATCACCAAATTCCACCAGGACAGAAAAGGACTGACTCCAGAGAGTTGACCTCTGACCTCCCCACACATGCTGTGGCACGTGTGTACCACACTCACACACACCTACTCTAGTCAGTGCCAGTATGCTTTTATAGCTAACATCTTGCTACATTTGTGCAGATTATGTTGGCTTGCTGTCTTAAGACCTTCAGGCTGTCATATCAAAGACAGAAGAAGCACATTTTCATACAGAAACTCAAGAATAACTTCAGTTATTAAACACATGAATATTTGAAAATCAGGCCATAAATTGGATTACTTTCTTTTTCTCCTTATTTTATTATTATTTTTTTCATCTCTGTGCATTGGTGTTTTCCCTGCTTGTATATCTATATGAGTGTGTCGGGTACCTGGGCCTGGAGTTATAGCCAATCATGCGTGGCCATGTGGGTACAGGGAATTGAACCTCTGGAAGAACAGCCAGTGCTCTTAACCACTGTGCCGTCTCTCCAGCCTCCCTTTTTCTATTACAGTTACTATGTGTGTCTGCGTGTGTTGGCATGTGTGTGCCACAGCATGTGTGATGGTCTAAGGAGAGCTGAAGGAGTCAGTTCTCATGCTGCACTCTGTGTGTCCCTGAAATTGAAGTCCTGTCATCAGGCTTGGCAGCCAGCACATTTACCCACTGTCTTAGGTTTCAACTGCTGTGATGAAACAGTATGACCAAAAGCAACTTGGGGAGGAAAGGGTCTATTTCTCTTATATATCCCCAGTCACAGTCCATTGAGGGAAGTCAAGGCAGGAACCCAAACTGGGAAGGAATCTGGAGGCAGGAGCTGATGCACAGGTCATGGAGGAGTGATGCTTACTGACTTACCCCTCATTGCTTGTTCAACCTGTTTTCTTATAGAACCTGGGACCACCAGCCCAAGTGGAACCAGCCACAATGGGCTGGGCCCTCCCACATCAATCCCTAATTAAGAAAGTTCCTTGCAGGTTTGCCTACAGCCTGACTTCTGGAGGCATTTTCTCAGTCGAAACCACCATTTCGTCTGCTCTCAGGTGACTTTAACTTGTGTCAAGTTGACACAAAACTAGACGGCACACCCACAAAACCATCTTGCCAGCCCCTTAGTTTACTTCTTGCTGCCATTGACACTATGCATACAGAAACAAGGGTGGAAAGGTTAACTTTGGCGCAGGGTCAGTGATCTGCAGTCTATCACAGCAGGGTGGGCATGGTGCAGTGGCTCAGTCCATGGCAGCAGAAGTGTGTGGCAGTGTTACTCATGTCATGGCTGACCAGGACAAGCAGAATGACCAGAACTATGTCTTGGCTGTAACCTTAAAGGCCACTCCTAATAATCTACTTCTGCCAGGAAGCAGGGCTTCCTGAAGGTTCCATCGCCTTCCCAGATAGTGTCACCAGCTGGAGAACAAGTGGTCAAAACATGAGCCTCTGGGAGACACTGCAGATTCAAACCATGTGTTCCAATAGTGAATGAGATCCATTTATCTAATGACTTCTGGTGACAGTGGGAATTACTTTCTGTAGCCCACTTCACTTTTGGATTAAGAAGAAACATTTCTACTGGAGTTTCTAGTCACTGCTTAACAAATTAGTGATTAGAAAGAAATTACCTCCAAGCATGCAATTAGAACCAGAGGCCTTATTGATCATGAGAGCTGGAAACTTTTTCATTACTGTTTTATTTCATTTGTTGTATGAAACATGTATACACACATGCATACTTGTGCCTCTGCCTGCCCAGTGACAGGACTATAGGAAATCACTACCAGGTCCAGTTCTGGTTCTTTTGAATGGTTATATGGATGTGAGAGAAACAGCCCTTTTTGGGCCTTCACACTAGAAAGCCCTGTGTGAAATACTATGAGAACAGCAGAAGGTGAGTAATTCTCATCTTATCCACCATGTTTGGGATCAGCATTGTCTCATACTTTGGAGTTTTCTGGACTGTGGCAATGTTGGCATGGATTTGCTGATTGAACAATGCTAATCTGAAACTTAAAGCTGTAAATTGATCTGAAATCTGAAGGGTTATCAGGACACTTTGGGTTCTGGGTCATTGCATTTCTTGAATTGTGGGTTCTCTTGTTCTTGCTTCATAGGCTGGCTTGGAATACTCTGCAGGACAGTACTGCTTGACATTAGATACCAGCTTTATCCATGCCCTGTAAAATTCAAGGCACAGATAATGAACTTCCTGACCCTGTTTTGCACTTGATCCAAACTCTGGTGTCAGTACAGAGGACTGGCAAGCAGAACTACAGGTGTTGATATAGGAGAACATGGACCCAATGGCACCAGCATTCTTCAGGTTGGTTGGTTATTTATTGTGTTTGTGTGTATGTGTGTTTGTGTGTTCACCATGCCATGTATGTGTAGCTCAGAAGACAACTTAAAATAGTTGTTTCTTTCCTTCTATCTTGTAAGTTTAGGATTCTGAACTTAGGTTGTCAGGCTTGGCAGCCAACTTCCTTACCCACTGCCTCATTTTGTTGGCTCCGTTCTTGTAGTTTAATAAGATCATCAGAGGCCACTGGAGAATGAAGAGAATGCCGTTAGACTTTACTTCCCTTACTTTTTTTTTTTGTGATGATCCAAAATGTTGTGGATAGAACCCAGGTTTCCCACTTGCTACGCAACAGATCTACTTGTTGAGCTCTACCCCATCTCAGCATTGGGCATTTCTACTGGGCAAATCATTTCCTGCATTGGACAAATTGACAAATTGTCAATAGACATCACAGGCCTGATCACATGCATTCCCCTAGTCAACAGATGGCACCATATATTAAAATTTGGTTTAAATTTAATATCAAGAGTAGAGAATATGACACATACCATGTATAGCCCAACATCAGTTTTTCAAATGCAATTCCCTAGTCTCTCAACCTGTGAAAGTCACTTTTTAGGCTATCTTGACTCCATATGTACAGTAGAGCTTCCCTGATTTTCTTTTCCTAGGCAGTGGCTCACTATGTAGCCCTGGCTGTCCTGGAACTCACTATGTGTAGACCAGGCTGGTCTTGAACTCAAGAGATCCACCTGCCTCTACCTCCTGAGTGTTGGGAATAAAGGTGTGAACCACTATACCAGGTTTTCAGATTAAGTTGCTGTGAGCCTATTCCATCGAGTACAACTTGGTTTGGCCTATATGAGGGGCTCATATGAATTTGAGGCTCTTTGGATTTGGGAGTTTTTCCTGAGACACTGGAGGAGTTTCAAGGACTCTCACTGTAGGCTGCAAGGGCATGCACTCAGTTAGTACTTGTACTCTCCTTTCTGACATGTTCAGTCTCAGAGAAGTAGATGCTGGCTGCAGGCCTCATTTTCCCCTGTGCATGCCTCCATGGTGGTTCCTAATACTGGGAAGTGAGAGAGAGAAAGGAGTGCGAGCAAAAACTGAAGTTTGGCTGCGTTGCTTGTGTCCTAACACCTAGCTGGAAGGAAGAGACCTACCTCCCCTTCAGGCCACAGCAGACCTGGAGCGAGGCTAGTCTAGTTCTGTGAAGAAGAGAGCCCTTCAGCACAGCTGCTTGCAACAGTTTAAAAGGCCCATGCTTTGTGAAAGGCAGAAATACCTTTAGCTTCTAATGTCTCTTCTGTTCTTTAATGTGCAACATGTAGCTTAAACTATAAAAAGCAGTATATACCAGCTTTCTTCAGGGTCATATTCTGGAATGCAAATGCCCCTGGACAGGGTACTAAGTAAACCCTGCCATCTCCCAAGGTACATCTGTAGCCTCTGTCTCTGAAAGAGTCATGATATGGAGGGGAGCAAGGGAGCAGGTAGAGGTCAAAATTGGAGGTGGGCTGGGTTGAGCATCAGACTACATACACTGGTTCCACTTTCTTTCCTAACCATAATAGATTCCATCTGACTAGGACAGAGCCTCTGGGATCTTACTTATCTCTGGTGGATGTAACTAGGGACAAGTAGCTTGTTTCCTTTCATTATACCCTTGACCCCTCCCACCAAGGACCCCCATAAAGGGTTGCAGGAAGACAGTACTTGAGGGGACACAGTGTGAGGAGCTCACCTCTGTTTGTCACTTCCCTGAACTGACCTCTTTGCTTTGCCTGGCTGAAGCAGGCATGCTAAGTTCTGTGTGTTCTAAGCTGAGTTCTGTCTGTCCCAAGCACTGCACTTGTTAAAGTGTTCCCCCTTTCTCTGGAGATGCCCTCTCTTCTGGAGTCACAGAGCACACAGGCATTTCCCACTATTCTTGCAAAGTGATCCCAGTTAATGCTGAATCCTCAGCAGAGAGCCATCACCAAGGGATATGAGATCTGCACATAAATTCACTCTGATGGCCAGAGAAGTCCTTCCTTCTCTTTAATTGGGAAATTCCTGGATGGTAATCAATGATGTTAATTTTCAGTACATGAGTTCTGGACTAGACATTAATTAGAAGGGATAAAGCTGTGTGATGGATCACAGTATGAGATCTAGGACAGACAGACACACAAAGGGTGCCCAGGAGATTTTCTTTTACCCACTAGTTAACAGATAATGAAGTGGGAAATCATCCCTGGTAGCTG
>NW_023504141.1:0-8872 GCF_004664715.2 Peromyscus leucopus
AGGTCTGCTGACATTCAAGGATGTGACTGTGAACTTCTCCCAGGAGGAGTGGGAATGCCTGGACTCTGCTCAAAGGGCTTTGTACATTGATGTGATGTTGGAGAATTATGGAAACCTGCTCTCTGTGGGTGAGAACATTTTGCTTGTAGAACACCTAACTCATCCTTTATATGTACCTACATCATTTTTATAAACTCTGTTAAGCTGTGTTGGAAATAAAGTGAGACTAGGGAAAGTTTGGAAGTAGAAAAGAATTTTTCATGGAATTTGACCTGTCTTTCCATTTTCCATGTTAGAGGTGTTGTGTGAACTCCTCATTTTGGTTCCAAAATGCATTCAGAAACCCAGTAGCATATAATATTTCTATATATACCTTAAAACTCCAAATCCATCATTGTACCTTACATGGTTTTCTGAGAAAAAACTCAAGATAGGAAAACTGAAAATTATTCTTAAATATGCTAAAGCTTCTGACAGGAAATATCAATTGGAAATCATTCCTAGATTTCTCTACTTCATGTTCTTTTCATGTACGGAGCACAGTACTGTGTTAGACATCTGTATTCTTTCTAAAACTTCTAATATGAGTCATGGGCTACCTCACAGAACACGTGGATTGTTATATGCAAGGTAGTCCTGTCACCTGTCGAGAGCAAATGAGATTGCCCTGAAATATAGAGAGGAGAGAGTAGCTACAACCAGGGTGGGCTAGTGAATGAGCAGGACAACAGTGATGGCTTCAGGGCAAGAGCAGAAAATGTTTTTGCTATATTCAATTCCACCTGAAAGGATTCCTGATCATTTTAAACTTAGTGTAGTATCCTAGTCCCAGGATGCATCCTGCCTTTTATAACTGTTAAAAGGCTTGTGTCTTATTGCACATGAATTATGGTGACAATATTAATACAAAATGCAGTTTTTTTTTTTTAAACTATGCTGTCATCAGTTTGGAATCATTTTACAAGTTATAAGCCAGATATAAATCCATGAAGTATGATTATTTTGTAATTACCGTCCTTGCATGTTTGTCTTCATATTACATTTTTCATTTTTATCGCAGTGGAGAATACACAGACAGCCTTCTGGAAAATAATCTCAGGAGTCCGTGTACAGAGTGGACTTGAGAATATCCCTATAAGGAAAGTTAAGAACACAGCAGTGTGTGGAGTTCAGACAGTGGAGGATAGAAATAAGCAATAGCTGCCCATGACAGTCCTGCCTCAAACGATCTAGAGACTCTGATGTCTGGCAGACTACTTGGCTTGCATCCATTACTTTTGAAGATCTAATGTGTTTTTCTAGAGAGAAAAAAAAACCTCTGATGTTTTTAAGTAAGACTTTAATCTTTAAAGGAATTGGGTCTTCTGAACAGTACTTCTCATTGCCTATCACTTAGTAAGTGTAAATACTGTGAACCTGGGATTGGAATAAACTCCTCTTCATCCATTTCTGAGAAGAAATATTTAAAAATAGAGGCAGATACTCTAAATAAAATCAGTCAATGAGCTCTATCCCAAAGCTAATTGCTAATTCTTCGATTTCCTGGTCCATCTTTTGCCATTAGACATTTTTGATAAGGATGAGATATCTATTATAACATAGACCTTGAAGGCTGGCAGACTGTTTTTGAGAGGATACATTCAATTATAGTGAAAGAAAAATGTGTAAGTAGATGCTGATTCACTTAAGAGAGAATTTAGGGACAGTTATTTATCAGAGGTTTAATCTTGGAACAAGCCCTTTTAATCTGAATTATACTCATTTTCAGGGAACTATTATATATGCGATCCTGTCTATCAACATGTGATGACTGAAAAGGAGTCTTGTCAGTATAATGAGTGTGGCAAAGTGCTTCATGACCCCTGCACTTGTGCACTTTATAGAACAAATGAAACTATAGAAAACACTAATAACCACAGACGCAGTAATCACAGGGATGACTCTATTGATTCATCAAACACAGATCGACATGAAAGTATGCACAATGGAGAAGAACCTTCCAAATCTAAAGATTGTGATAAATCTTTAAATTTGTGTTCCAGCATTACTCAAGATCAGAGACTGTACACTGCAAAGACACAGCACAGACAGGGAGAATATGATGACTACTTTGATTCTACATATAGTCTTTTACAACAAAAATTCTCCATTGGAGAGAAACCACACCAGTGTAGGAAATGTGGGAAATACTTCAGTGCTGCCTCAAGCCTCACTAGACATCAGAGAATTCATACTGGAGAGAAACCTTACAAATGTGGAGAATGTGACAAATCCTTCAGCCAACGTTCAAATCTTAGAGCACATCAGATAATTCATACTGGAGACAGACCTTACAAATGTATGGAATGTGACAAATCCTTCACCCATAAATGTTATCTTCAGACACATCAGAGAGTTCATACTGGAGAGACCTTATAGTTGTAAGGAATGTGACAAATCTTTTATTAGGTGCTCCTACCTCAGATCACATCAGAAAATTCATACTGGAGAGAAACTTCACAAAATGCGAAGACTGTGATATGTCCTTTCTCCGGATTTCAAGTCTTAAAAGACATCAGAAAATTCATACTGGAGAGAAACCCTTCAAGTGCAAAGATTGTGACATGTCCTTTCTCCGGATATCTCTTCTTAGGATACATCAGAAAATTCATACTGGGAGAAACCTTACAAATGTCTGGAATGTGACATATCCTTTAAATGGATTTCAAATTTTAGACGACATCAGAAACGTCATACTGGAGAGAAACCTTACAAATATCTGGAATGTGACAAATCCTTTACCCACTTGTAAAATCTTAGAACACATTAGAGAGCTCATACTGTAGAGAGACCTTACAGTTGTAATTTTTCACTATTCTCTGCTTATAAATCCCAATAGTGTACATAATATGCTACAGGATAATTTTTTTACTGTACTGTGAAGATATGTGTTTTCAAAAAACCTTCTGATTGGTTTAATAAAAAGCTGAATGGCCAATTAGGCAAGAGAGAATGTGCAGAACTTATTAGGGGAGAGAGCAACTTGGGATATATCTGGTGTAGCAGGAGATGCCAGCAAGACAAGAGAAGAGTCAGATGTACAGAATGGAGGAGAAGTAAAGAACCACTTGGCAAAATGTAGGTTAGTAGAAACATGTTACTTTAAGTTAAAGAGCAAGTTGGGAACAAGCCTAAGCTAAAGGCCAATCTTTCATAATTAATAATAAGTCTTTGTGTCATTATTTAGGAGCTACCAGTCCAAAGAAAGTTCAACAAGAAAGACAAACTACAATAATAGAAACATAAAGATAAGATGCTTGTGAAAGACTATTACCAAGTTTTAAATCTAAAAAAATATGACAGAGTTCATATTTTTTAAAAATTCTGCAATAGTAACTGAAATTTTTTTTAATGTGTATGGGTGCCTTGCCCATTGTGTAAAGAGTTGCTTTGCAGCTCTTTCTGTATACTACTTGTTTGCCAAGTACATCTGAATGCTAGCAGAGGGCATAAGACTCCCCAAAAGTGAAGTTACATACAATTATGAGCACCTATGTGTGTGTTACAAATTGAACCCCAGTCCTCTGGAAGAGCAACCAGTGCTCTTAATCGGTAAATGTTGACTCCAGCCACTGTGAAATGCCATAATTATTTATCTTAGCTGGGAAATGGTAGTACACACCTCTAATCCTGGCATTCAAGAGGCAGTGGCAAGTGGATAGGTGTGAGTCTGGGGCCAGCCTAGTGTACACAGCTAGTTCCAGGATAGCCAAGGCTGTTACATAATGAAATCTTTTCTCAAAAACCAACCAAACAATATTGTGCAACATTCAAGAATTCATAATAAAGACAGGCTACATGGTGTATGCCTTTAATCCGAGCAATCCAGATGCAGAGGCAAGAAGATCTCTATGAGTCTAAGGCTATCCTGGTCTTCATAGTGAGTTCCAGAACTGTCAGGAGTACATAGACCTATCTTGAAAAAGTTAAATCATAATACGGACAAAATATACTAACATAAAATGGGACAAAGACCTCTAATTGTACTGTACATTACAAAATTCATAATTCTGAGAAAAGATATAGAGGTATACATACATAATCCCATGTCTTCTGTTGGTTGGATGTTATAGCCACAAATGAATTTGACAATCCTTTACCTAGTGCTGAAATTGCCAATATAAAAGCAAATTCAACCTGAAAGAAAATGTTCTATTAGAGACTCATCTTTTGTTCACTTTCAATAATCTTTATAGAAGACTCAAACCTTACAAAAAGCAAGAAAGTGAGAAACTGTAGAGAGGTAGGCTGTGACTGACAACAGGGCATATCGAAACAGCTTAGAATCTTAAGGGCTCTGGGCTTGGTGGTGCATGCCTTTAATCCAGCTCTCTGGAGACAGAAGCAGGTGGATCTCTGTGAGTTCAGCCTGGTCTACAGTGCAAATTCCAAGACAACCAGGACTACACAGAGAAACCCCATCTCTAAAACCAAAACAACAGCAACAAAAAATTCTCTGAAGACATGCAGAAATTCAGTTTGAACTACTGAGGAAAAATGGGGATTTACTCCACACAAAATAATAAATGATACTGGCTTTCATTAACTGCCAGTAGACCTCATGGAGGTAAAGGAGACTTGTGAAACCCTCTCTCAGCCATGATGATATGATAATATGTAGTAGAACAGGCCCACAGGGTCGAGGAAATTGGCTCAAACGAGTTGCCAAGGTATGTACATAATGTACTTCCTTTTAAGCCAACCTGGAGTCTGCCTCAGGACTAGCAACAGGTGCTGTTCAGAGTTCAGATTGTGCAGAATCTGCCTGAGGGCCTAGCCACAGGTGCTGTCAGAGGTCTGATTGTGCCCAGCCAATAAGGGACAGCCACACAATGTCACCAGATCAGGACATAGACTAGGTGCTGGAAGGAGGCTTTCCACATTACTGAATAAATGAGTCTGCTCTTTGTCTTTTACCTGACTCCCAGTGTATGTATTAACACCATGCCTTCTCACCCTCCCCTGAGGGAGCCATTAGAACCCAGCAACATCTGGCACCCAACATCCCAGTTGTACACAGTTGCTTGTTCTTAGCACTTTCTGAACAGTTACGAGTCTCTATCACCCACTTCCTACTGGAACAGAAGACTTCTTTCCCCAAGCATGAGAGTACTAAAAATTTGTCATTCTAAACATGAATATTTAGATGGCAGACATCACCATTAATAAACATCAATAGGTTTCCGTCCATGGACCTATAACTCTGAAATCTTGGTTTGTGACCATGGCATGAATTCCTCTCTGGAGCAGGACTCAAATCCAATAGAGAGAGATTAGTTATGCCAATGAGCAGTTGTGACAGTGTTGCGCCAGTATACACATTTTGCTCAGTAGGTTGTAAGATGCAGGGTCCATGGTAAGTAAGACTGTTAATATATTTGCTTTGCCAGCAGCCCTCACATGACCTTACAATTCTATGAAAGGTACCCAGTTGGGAGAAATTCCTGGTAAGTTCAAGATTGCTCGTTCTCTCTACCTTGCAACCAAAGTGTTTGGTGTCTTCAGCTACACCATGTACTTATGTGGCCAAGCAAGAGCACTGATGATAACCTTTTTGTTTATGATGCCTCTGGGAATTCCCTGACTAGTAATTCCTCAGCAGATGACCAGTACCTGGTATAATGAGTTTACTAGCACTGGTGTCTGGGAGCAGCATTATCACCCATTTGGAAAACATCTGTTCAAAGTTTTAAGCTTGTATTTATTATTAACCTGTAAGACAGTGGGATTTCATGAGGCTTCTTCATACATCCTTCCTTTTGGTTAACCTTCCCACTCTTCTCCTTCCTTAGTCATCCCCAGTTAAACATTTAGCACATATTATCCAATGTCCCATTCATTTATAGCACAGTGTTACTACACTCATATGGACATGCTTAACTGTAACTTAAACATACCTCCTAATAGTGTTACTCCCTGTGTATTCATGTATTCAAAACACATGAGTCTATATGGACCATTCCTATTAAAATAACCATACCCTTACACACTTCCTCTTTCTACCCCATCCCAAGTTAAGTACTTAGCATACATTATCCAATTCCCTATTATTTTATATTGTTGGGAACAGGCAAAAGTACCTTGTCCTAAGTACTGTCATTTTGACTTCAGGGTCCGTTTTACCTGTAGGGTGAAACAAAGTTCACATTCCCAAACACAAGTGAATCTGGGACCTTCCGAAAGCTGACCAACCTCTTCCTTAAGCCATAGAAATCGCCTCTTATACATCTTTGGTTCTCTAAAATATTGATGCTGTTCTTAACAACACAAAGAACATATCAATCTAATTAGTTGGACTGAAAAGCTTACATTCTATGTCCATTGGATGTAGCATGAATTCTAATTGGTCTTAATAAAAACCCAGAGTCAGATATATGGATAAATGCTGAAAGATCAGAGAAGTAAACGAGCTAGCCAAAGTCACCTCTTACCTCCATGACTTCTCAGACTGAAAAGGGGGTCAAGCTCCTCTCTCTGCCTGCCTTATATTCCTCTCCGCCCAACCATATCACTTCTTGTCTCCTGTCTATACAGAACTACAGACCTCCATGGTTAACTAATGATCTTCAGGCAAGCTTTATTTGTTAGGGCACAAACAAAATATCACATTTCCCACCTTTTTAAATTTTAAAAAAGGTTATAACTAATATAAGAAAAACTATATACAATAAGTACAATAACTGTGTACCATATATACAGGCAATAAATACATCAACAATATCTAGTCATTTAACATTTGGCAAATTCAGAGAAAATACTCCATTATCTATCCTATCTTGGTGAGTCCAAAGTGTTGTAACTAATTCACTTTCTATTCTAACTTGAATTACCCAAACTATCTTTTATTGTGTCTCAACCCTATACACTTCACACTTCTTTAGTGAGTTTCTTTTCTGAATTTGTTAAGAAGGAAAACTATAACTACAAAGTCTTCAAATCTATCAGAGACCTGAGAAGGAAATAATATTACCCAAGTAAGCAGGAAGTACAGACGAGTGACTTCCAAAAAATGTGAGAAATGACAGAAACACCTCGCTGCCTGGACAGTCTCCCATGGTTCTTCTGTAATGTTGGGACATCCATCTTTGGCCTACAGACCTAGAATATCTGACAGACTTTTCTGTGAAGCAGGGTATTCTGAAGTGCTGTCCTACCTTGTCTTGGCTAAATTCGGCAGTCATTTTCTTTTGTGTCCTGCTTGTCCAATTTGGACAGCATAGTTTCAGGAGTAGAGGCAAGGGCACTTTTTTGCCCAATGGCTAACTTTTGCCACAAATAAAGTAAACTCCATATGGAGTTTCTTTGATACCCATCATCTCTGAATTAGATTAGTGCTGTCAGGAGCAGACAGGTCTCATTATCATTAAAAAATAAATAAAATAAAAGCCTATGTTATTAAGACATCTTAAATGCCATATCCTGTAGGTCTCTGAAGTGTTTGAAGATGACCTGTGTATCTAAAATATATCTTTTTTTTTTTTTTTAGAAAATATAGGGTTCCCACCACCACCCCCTCCAGTTCTCCTGTTCTAAAAATATATCTTTGTTTGACCTTGAAAACATACCTAATATAATTACAAGTTTGATTGTACTGACTACTAAGTTCCATTTCTTTATATCATAATTAGTTAGAAATAATAGCTTTCAAGGACTATAAATTTGCATTACATTGTTAAATTAGTTGTATAGGTACAATACCTTAAACAAGAGTAAAAATGCATGTACAGTATGTTCTAACAAAAATAATCTCAAATTTGTATCAATATACAAAGATCCATATCAATGTAATATATTTAAAACAAGTAATTGATTTTTAAAAGTAGATTCAGTAATCTACCCTTTTATCCTATTTGTAGCCCCCCCTTTCTTTTCAGAGTAGATTCAATAATCTACAATTTATTCTATCATTTCTATATCTCCCTCTTTTTCCCTTTCTTTTTTAAACAAGAACTCTGAATCTAACCTCCTTTGTTCAGATTTTTTTTAAACCATTACCAATAATAACTTATAACTTATAACCAACCACCCTAAAAAATGACAAATATCTATAACCCATGGAATGATGAAAAACCACTCGCCCCACCTCTTGGGAATGTGTGTGTAGTGTTCTTAAATTTACTTCCTGCTATCTGGAGGGTATGGCATCTTTAGAGGATCCTGAAAAGAAAAATTTGGGTTAATTGTCAAGTCGTGGGAGAGCTACCTGTATTATATGTTGTCCAGTCTCTGCATAATGGAAAAGTGCAGGGCTTGTCTCAAATCTTAGCTAGAGTAGTCTGTGAGGCTGGATCATCTCAACTAGCCCCCTCAAAATTGTTCTGAGCAGTTTGTAGTCCTTGGTGGCAGTATTATAGCTAGAAGTTTCTCCAGACGAATCTCTCCTACCCACAGTTCCACAGCCACTTATGAAATAATCACTCAGAGGCTTAATATTAATTACAAAACTGTATGACCTATGGCTCAGGCTTCTTGCTAGCTAGCTCTCACAACTTAACCCATTTTTATTAATCTGTGTTTTGCCACATGGCTTCTTGGCATTACCTGTTCTCTCACATCTTGCTTCTCCTGGTGGCAGTTCACCACATCTGCCATGACTCCACCTTTCTTCTCTCCCTATCTCTCTTGGATTTCCCACCTAGCTCCATCCTGCTTTGCCATAGGCCAATGCAGCTTATTTATTAACCAATAGGAGGAATACATATTCACATCGTACAGAAAGACCTCCCACAGCACATTATCATAGTGCAGGTGGAGTTGTCATTGTGAGGCCCCATCCTCCTTCTGGAGACTTCAGAGGTCACTGTTGGCATGGCCATGGTTCATTGCAGAAAAC
>NW_023504142.1:0-5281 GCF_004664715.2 Peromyscus leucopus
AACAAAAGAACTGTGCTTAAAACACACATGAGGCATACCTAGTTCAATTCAGCATTGGAAACTGACTAGAATAGGAGCTTCTCTTTAGTCCAATACACTCTACTTGCTGGGTAGAGATGCCAGTGCTCTTTGCACTGAATATGCCCAGAACAGCACAAGAGAGGCGGTTCAAACCCTGAATTAACACTTGCTGCTAGTACTTGAAACTGAATGTGATTCAACTCCATTTAGGAAGGTTAATTAAAACGTATCTTGCCTTACAAGAAAAACACTCTGCTTTTGAGACACGGGCAATCTTTTACTCTATTGTGTTTACTTTAGTGCTAGAACAGTGAGCTGGATCACAACAAAAGAACTGTGCTTCCTACAAAAACGGGGCATATCTAGTTCAACTCAGTATTGATAACCAATTAAAACAAGAGTTCCTCTTCAGTCCAATACACTGAACTTGCTGGTAACAGACGCCAGTATTATTTGCACTGGGTATGGCCAGTAGAGCACAAGAGTGGCTTTTCTTACCCTGAATTAACATTTGCTGCTAGAACTTGAAACTGAATGTGATTCAACTGCATTTAGGAAGATTAATTAACCCCTAGCTTGCCTTACAAGAAAAACACTCTGCTATTGAGAAATGGGCACTCTTTTACACTATTGTGTTTCCTATAGGGCTAGAACAATGAGCTGACTCAGAACAAAAGAACAGTGCTTCCTACAAATACGGGGCTTATCTAGTTCAACTCAGTATTGGACACTAAGTAAAACAGGAGCTCCTCTTCAGTCCAATACACTGTACTTGCTGGTAACAGACACGAGTACCATTTGCTCTGGGTTTTGCCAGTAGAGCACAAGAGTGGCTGTTCTTACACTGAATTAACACTTGCTGCTGGAATGTTAAACTGAATGTAATTCAACTCCATTTAAGAATGGCAATTGAACCCTAGATTGCCTTACAAGAAAAACACTCTGCTTTTGACTAACGGGCACTCTTGTACTCCATTGTGTTTTCTATAGGGCTTGAAAAGTGAGCTGGCTCAGAACAAAAGAATTGTGCTTCCTACACCAACGGGTCAGACCTAGTTCAACTCAGCATTGGAAACTGACTAGAATAGGAGCTTCTCTTCAGTCCAATACACTGTATTTGCTGGGAAGAGACGTGAGTGTTATTTGCACTGTGTATGGCTAGAAGAGCACAAGAGTGGCTGTTCTTAGCCTATGTTAACACTTGCTGCTAGACTTGACACTGAATGTGATTCAACTCCATTTAGAAAGGTTAATTGAACTCTAGCTTGCCTTACAAGAAAAACACTCTGTTTTTGAGAAATGGGCACTCTTTCACACTAATGTTTTTCCTGTAGGGCCAGAACAGTGAGCAGGGTCAGAACAAATGAACTGTGCTTCCTACAAAAACAGGGCATATCTAGTTCAACTAAGTATTGGAAACTAAGTAAAACAGGAGCTCCTCTTCCGTCCAATACACTGAACTTCCTGGTAACCCGCGAGTACCATTTGCTCTGTGTATGGCCAGGAGAGCACAAGAGTGGCTGTTCTTATGCTGAAATGACACTTATTGCTAGAACGTGAAACTGAATGTGATTCAACTCTGTTTAAGAATGGCAATTGAACACTACCTTGCCTTACAAGAAAAATACTCTGCTTTTGAGAAACGAGAACTCATTTACTCTGCTGTATTTCCTACAGGGCCAGAACAGTGAGCTGGCTCAGAACAAAATAACTGTGCTTCCTACACACAGGAGGCATACCTAGTTTAACTCAGCATTGGAAGCTGACTAGAATAGGAGCTTCTCTTCAGTCCAATGCACTGTATTTGCTGGGAACAGACGCCAGTGATATTTGCACTCTGTAAGCCCAGAAGAGCACAAGAGTGGATGTTCTTACCATATATTAACACCTGCTGGTAGAACATGAAACAGAATGTGATTCAGATCTGTATAGGTAGGTTAATTGAACCCTAGCTTGCCTTACAAGAAAAAACTCTGCTTTGAGAAATGGGCACTCTTGTACTCTACTCTATTTCCTATAGAGCCAATACAGTAAGCTGGATCACAAAAAAAGAACTGTGCTTCCTATGAAAACGGGGCATATCTATTTCAACTCAGTATTGCAAATTAAGTAAAACTTTCTGGGAAAAGTGGATAATTCTATTTGCACTGTGTATGGCCAGAAGAGCACAAGGGTGGCTGTTCTTATCCTGAATTAACATTTGCTGCTAGAACTTAGGAAGGTAATTGTACCCTAGCTTGCCTTTCAAGAAAAACACTCTGCTTTTGAGAAACAGTCACTCTTGTACTCTACTGTGTTTCCTATAGAGCCAGAGCAGTGAGTTGGCTCAGAACAAAAGAACTGTGTTTCCTACACAAACAGGTCATATCTAGTTCAACTCAGTATAGCAAACTAAGTAAAACAGTACCTCCTCTTCAGTCCAATACACTGTACTTGCTGAGAACAGATACAAGTGCTATTTGTACTCTGCATGGCCAGGAGAGAACAAGAGTAGCTGTTCTTACACTGAATTAACACTTGCTGCAAGAACTTAAAACTGAATGTGATTAAACTCCATTTAGGAAGGTTAATTGAACCCTAGCTTGCCTTACAAGAAAAAAACTCTGCTTTTGAGAAATGGGCACTCTTGTACTCTCCTGAGTTTCCTATAAGGCAAGAACAGTGAGATGAATAACAACAAAAGAACTGTGCTTCCTACAAAAACCTGGCATATCATGTTCAACTCGGTATTGGAACTACGTAAAACAGCAGCTCCTTTTCAATAAAATACACTGAACTTGCTGGTAACCAGCGCCAGTACTATTTGTACCCTGTATGGCCAGTAGAGCACAATCGTGGCGCTTCTTAAACTTAATTAACACTTGCTGCTAGAACGTGAAACTCAATGTGATTCAACTCCCTTTAGGATGCTTAATTGAACCCTAGCTTGCCTTACAGGAAAAACACTCTGCTTTTGAGAAACGGGCACTCTTGTACTCTACTGTGTTTCCTATAGGGCCAGAACAGTGAGCAGGCTCAGAACAAAAAGAATTGTGATTCCTACACACACGGGGCATATTCAGTTCAACTGAGCATCAGAAACTGACTAAAAGAGGAGCTCCTCTTCAGTCCAATAGACTGTACTTGCAGGTAACAGACTCGAGTGCTATTTGCACTGTTTACGGCCAGGGGAGCATAAGAGTGGTTGAACTTACCCTAAACTAACACTTTTGCTAGAATTTCAAAGTACATGACATTCAACTCCGATTAGAAAGGGGAATTAAACCTAGCTTTCCTTACAAGAAAAACACTCTGCTTTTGAGAAAGGGGTACTCTGGTACTCTACTGTGTTTCCTATAGGGCCAGAACAGTGAGCAGGCTCAGAACAAAAGAATTGTGATTCCTACACACACGGGGCATATTCAGTTCAACTGAGCATCGGAAACTGACTAAAACAGGACCTCCTCTTCAGTCCAATAGACTGTACTTGCTGGGAACAGACTTGAGTGCTATTTGTACTGTATAAGGCAAGTGGAGCATAAGAGTGGTTGAACTTACCCTAAACTAACTCTTTTTGCTAGAAGTTCAAACTGAATGGAATTCAACCCAGTTTAGGAAGGGGAATTAAATCTTACCTTGGCTTACGAGAAAAACACTCTGCTTTTGAGAAAGGGGCACTCCTTCTACTGTGTTTCCTATAGGGCCAGAACTGTGAGCTGGCTCAGAACAAAGAACTGTTATTCCTACACACACGGGCCATTTCCAGTTCAACTCAGCATGGGAAACTGACTAAGAGGGTCTTCAGTCCAATTCACTGTACTTGCTGAGAAAAACACGAGTGATATGTGCACTGTATATGACAAGTGGAGCATAAGAGTGGTTGAACTTACCCCAAACTAACACTTTTTTCTAGAAGTTCATACTGAATGTGATTCAACTCCGTTTAGGAAGGGGAATTAAACCCTATCTTGGCTTACAAGAAAAACACTCTGCTTTTGAGAAAGGTGCACTCTGGTACTCTACTGTTTCCTATAGGGCCAGAACAGTGAGCAGGCTCAGAACAAAAGAATTGTGATTCCTACACACACGGGGCATATTCAGTTCAACTGAGCATCGGAAACTGACAAAAACAGGACCTCCTCTTCAGTCCAATAGACTGTACTTGCTGGGAACAGACTCGAGTGCTATTTGTACTGTATAAGGCAAGTGGAGCATAAGAGTGGTTGAACTTACCCTAAACTAACTATTTTTGCTAGAAGTTCAAACTGATTGGGATTCAAATCTGTTTAGGAAGGGTATTAAACCCTAGCTTGGCTTACAAGAAAAACACTCTGCTTTTGAGAAAGTGGCACCCTGGTACTCTAATATTTTTCCTATAGGGCCAGAACAGTAAGCAGTTTCAGAACAAAAGAACTGTTATTCCTACACACAAGGGCCACATCCAGTTCAACTCAGCATTGGAAACTGTCTAAAACAGGAGCTCCTCTTCAGTCCAATAAACTATACTTGCTGGGAACAGACTCCGGTCCTATTTGCACTGTGTAAATCAAGTAGAGCATAAGAGTGGTTGAGCTTACTCTAAACTAACTCTTGCTGCTAGAAGTTCAAACTAAATTGGATTCAACTCTGTTTATGAAGGGGATTTGAACCCTAGCTTGGCTTACAAGAAAAACACTCTGCTTTTGAGAAAGGTGCACTCTGGTACTCTACTGTGTTCTATAGCGCCAGAACAGTGAGCTGACTCACAACAAAAGAACTGGTATTCCTACACACAAGAGCAACATCCAGTTCAACTGAGTATAGGAATCTGACTCAAACAGAAGCTCTCTTCAGTCCAATACACTGTACTTGCTGGGCAGAGAAACGAGTGCTATTTGCACTATGTATGGCCAGGGGATCACAAGAGTGGCTGTTCATAACCTAAATTAACACTTGCTTCTAGAATTTGAAACTGAATGGGATTCAACTCCATATAGAAAGGGAAATTGAAGCCTAGCTTTCCTTACAAGAAAAATACTCTGCTTTTGAGAAAAGGCACTCTAGTATTCCACTGTGTTTCCTATAGGGCCAGAACAGTGAAGTGGCTCAGTACAAATGAAATGTGCTTCCAACACACACGAGGCATACCAAGATCAACTCAGCATTGGAAACTGACTAGAATAGGAGCTTCTCTTTAGTCCAATACACTGTACTTGCTGGGAAGAGACTTGAGTGCTCTTTACACTGTGTATGGCCAGGGCAGCACAAGAGTGGCTGTTCTTAACGTTAATTAACACTTGCT
>NW_023504143.1:0-44604 GCF_004664715.2 Peromyscus leucopus
TAACTCCAGGTAAGGGGGATCCTACACCCTCACCCAGATAGGCATGCAGGCAAAACACCAAAGCACATAAAAATAAATGAATCTTTAAAAAAAAAAATTCAAAGGTACCCTTGACAAAGAAAAGTCTCATCTTAATTTTTGTCTCCTCAAAATCTAGGTATGCAGTGTCAATGGCTAGAAGAATCGGAGCCAGAGTGTATGCTCTTCCCGAAGACCTTGTGGAAGTAAAACCCAAGATGGTCATGACCGTGTTTGCCTGTTTGATGGGCAGGGGGATGAAGAGAGTGTAAAATAACCAATCTGAACAGAACGAAACTTACTCACAGGTGCATGATTAGCAAGTCAGCTATTCCCAGGGGAAGTGCTCATGGCTTAAGGAATTCTTGGTCATTTAAAGGACTTCTTATTTTCATTAACAAGACTAGCTCATCATGACAGCCTTGGGGAAAGACTTTTAGTAACAAGCAACTCCTCTTTCCCTTCGAGTGGGATCTGTTCAGCACACCTGAACACGCTCACAGCCGACCACATGCTCTCTCCTCCTAGAATGTTGCCCTTGACATTTCCTGTTGCTGGGTAATATCTCTCTGTGTACCGTTTCACTCTTAGGGTGTCCATCTCCCAAGACTTGCTTAGACGGGTAGATAGGAACAGTATCAGCTTGCCATTTTGCCTTCCTTGCTCAACCAGTTTTTTGCTGGAGAACGGTGAAGACACCATGTGGAGATGAGTGTCCTTTGTTCACTTTGTAGTGCTGAAAATCTGCTGAAGTAACTGACTTGCAGAATGGACTAGAAGTTTCCTCATTCTTTTATTCTTAAAATCAGTATCTTTTTACAGTATTCTTTCTACATGATTATTTTTTGTACATTTAAGAATATTTTGATGACAGTCAACAAGTCTGCTGGTTTGCTACTTTTTTTAAAGGGGCTTCAAGTAAGTAAAAAAAAAAAAAGCATAAGCTATAGGTGGAGGAAAATGGACCCTAAAGTTGTATTTCCCCCTCACACTCATGCTTAAATCAAATGAAATATTTGGTCTTCAATGAATCAGTTCAACACATGCTTCTTTGTTTTGGAAACTTTATCACAAAACTGGGTTTCAATCTAAAATACTCAAATATGATGCTTTTGAGGAGAGAGTGAGAATTTAGATGGGGATTTAATAAACAAAATATGCTAAGTGTACAATAGATTTTTTTAATGTAACAAGGAGACTTGGTCACGCAAAAGGGAAAGTATGTATGTCAGACTTGATGTTCTCTTCCTCTGTCAAGCTTTTTTGCTGTAGTTCTCAAGATCGTTATGTTAATCTAACTCTGAAAAGTGATGTAATCTGGTAGCAACATAGTAGTCCAAATAAAGGCATTTGCATAATAATTAGTTTCTCAGGTTTTTTATTTGTTTTTGTTTTAAGGTTTGCTTTTAGTCCTATTGTATGTTGAGTAGAGGGGTACCTATGTCCTCCAGAGAGGGCGTTGGTTTCCCTGGATCTGGAGTTACAGGCTGTTGCGATCTGCATGATGAGGGTGCAGGCCACCAAACTTGGGTCCCCTGAAAGAGCACCCTGCACTCTTAATGGCTGAGCTAATTCTCCAGCTCACTGTTTTGTTTTGAGATAGGTCTCCCTGTGTAGCTCGGGATGGTTTTGGACTTCGGTCTTTCCACTTCAATTTATTTAGAGCCAGTTTTACAGGTATGCCTGCCCTGAGTCTCCTCTTGGTGCTTCTGCCCCATAGTGATACGTCAGTGCTGACGTGCATCGCCTCTTTTTCTGTTATGTTCTATCTAATCATTTGTATTGGATTAGAGTTTGAGGGCAGAATTAGAGGTGTGCAACTAAGGAGAGTACAAATAAATTGTAAGTGTAGTGCTTTCCTCTGATTTACCTGATTTCCTTGGGTGAGGGCACATAGGAGAGACCATAACATTCAAAAGGTGCTGGGTTCAATCCCCATTCCCCTATAAAGTATTTTATCCACTGCCACCTTTTCCCTCCCTCTTTGTCTTTAATCTTTTGAGTGTTCTCTAATGTACAGACCTGGAAATGGGAGAATCTGACTGGCCAGGGACGAGAAATGACTAAGGCAGGCTTTCTTAGCCTCTTTACAGTTGTCACTGGGGGCGGGGTATAATTCCCTCCGAGAGGTGGTAAGATGAGCCATCCCGAGCACTACAGGGCATATAGGAGCGTCATGTAGCCTCGGTCTACTGGATACTGGATACCAAGGCCACGCTTCTGGTTGTGTCCACCAAAAATATCTCTGGCAATAGCCTATTGTCCCCTGGGATAAAAAATGAACCTCAGCTGACATGCACAGGGTGAGGATGCCCTTTTAAGGTTTTGCGTGATTACTAACATGAAGTCCATGTTATTTACCAGGTGCAAGAACAGACCACAAAATACAACAAAACCCACTTTGAAAGTTTTATTACGGGGGATTGGAAAGATGGGCAAGTGAGCAAGCCTGTCAGAGAGGAAATGTTCAGAAGAAGTGAGGGGATGGGTGGAGTCTGCTTTTAAGGATCACCTTGCCCGTGCATATAGAGACTTAAGTAGCCATACCAGGAATATGCATAGATTATGTGGCCAAGCTGCACATGGATTATGTAGGATCCAAGGTCCTGGAGTGACTAAATGTTTTGGCTGAATGCTGGCAGTGCATGCACAGTCATGGAACTCTAGAAGTGGCTAGGAGGGTGTCAGGAATGATATCATTCTACCCTTTTTTTCTTATAAAAAGTAAGGGGTTTGGGGTGCTGAATGAACAGGAATGGGGGTAACAGGTTGCTCAAGACTGCATCCAGCTGACTTGGTGGGTGTAGGTTATTTGTAGGGGGGAGCTTTTCTCGAGGTAGCCTGTCTTCCTAAGGTACCTGTTTGTCTTTGCTGCTGTTTGAGCTCTGTGAAATCATCCAGCGCTGCTTGGATCTCACAGTTTGGACTCGACAAGATGCTGGCAAGGCAGAAGATGAAGTTTAGAATTCTTTTTAAGACCCTGGTACTTGGGGGAAAGGGGAGATGATAGGGGTTCCCTGAGGGGTCCCAGGATGAGAGAGGGAGTCCCAGGACCAGAAAAAGGTTGAATGATACTTATCTGGAGTGAATCTGACCTGTCCAGGTGGGTCCAAACTCTCTCCCTGGAGCTCAGAAGAATGTTTAAGTTTATGAAAGAGACAGATTTTGGACATATTAAGAAGCACAAAAGGGAAATTTAAAATCCTGAGCTTGTACCTATGATATTATACTGTTTAGTACTCTGTTATCAGAATTTTATTGGTTAGTGTTAAAATTATGGAGTAATACAGCAGAGAGAGAGAAATCTGGAACATGCTTTACTTTTTCCATTATTACCAATTAGGCTTCCTATCTTCACCTGAGACAAACCTTATTGTGTATCAAGCACCTGTTTCCTTTCATTACGGTTGTATCATTTAGCATCCAAGAGACACAGGTGATTGATTGCTGGGGGCAGTCAAGAATAATAAACTGTTATATTAAAGTCTGTTTTTTGAGTCTCCCTTTTGAGTGATATATTGGAATTGTTTAGTAAAAGAGGAAGAGTTGGATGTATAAGAACCCATTTTCTTTTCTGTCTGAGAGAGTTCTGCTAGTTCTGCTAGAAAGGGACATGCACCATAATCAGTCCATCCACCCAAGGTCCTCTCAAAAAGGGAGGAGAGTCACCCAGTTGGTTTGAATAGAGTGGTGTTCCTTAGCAGCTCAAGAATTAGTGACAGGGGGGAGGAAAAGTGGGAGCGAGAGTCGAGCAGTGGGAGTGGCTTTGTACCAGAGAGGAGGAAAGGGCTGGAGGAGCTGAAGGAACAGTCGTTTGAGAAGAGGAAGGAGCAGGAGGTAGGAAGGGGTGTTCATTAGCAGGGTGTACAATAGCAATGAGGGGTTCCTCTAGTTCGGGTTGCGTAGCTAGGAGCACATGGGCAGGTGAATAGGAAGCAAGGGGAGAGGGTTTGGAGCTAAGATTTTTTTTTTTTAAGGCTTGGATATAAGATAAGACGTTCCAAGCTGGAGAGATGGCTCAGAGGTTAAGAGCACTGACTGCTCTTCCAGAGGTCTTGAGTTCAATTCCCAGCAACCACATGGTGGCTCACAACCATCTGTAATGAGATCTGGTGCCCTCTTCTGTATACATAATAAATAAATAAATCTTTCAAAAAAAAAAAAAAAGATAAGATCGTTCCATCTGCCCATTTGCTGACAGAAGATAGCTCCCTTAAGAATATCGGGGTCCCTAAGAAGGATGCATGGATGCACTGGGAAGGGGAAATAGACAAGATCTCCATGAGTAAATTGGGGGCGGGGGAGCAATAGAGGGTAGGGGATGGGAGATGAGAACATAAGGGAACAGGATGGTCGAACTGGATAGGAGATGGAGTGGGAGAGCAATGATAGAGATATCTTGATAGAGAGAGACGTTATGGGGTAAGGGAGAAACCTGGTGCTAGGGAAGTTCCCAGGGATCCACAAGAATGACCCCAGCTTAGACAACTAGGAATAGTGGAGAGGGTGCCTGAGCTGGCCTACCCTGGTAATCAGATTGGTGAATACCCTGTTACCATAGAGCCTTCATCCAGTAACTGATGGAAGCAGATACAGAGATCCACAGCCAAGCACCAGGCTGAGTCCCGGGAACCAATTGAAGAGAGGAAAGATGGAATCTATGAGCAAGGGGCATCAAGATTATGATGGAGAAACCTACAGAGACAACCAAACCAAACTAGTGAGAACTCATGAACTTTAGACCAACACCCATGGAGCCTCCACGGGACTGGACTAGGCCCTCTGCATAAGTGAGACAGTTGTGTAGCTTGATCTGCTTAACGGTCCCCTGGCAGTGGAATCAGGATCCATCCCTGGTGCACGAGCAGGCTTTTTGGAGCCCACTACCTATGGTGAGACACCTTGCACAGAGTGAGTTCAAGCATAGCCAGGTCTACATGGTGAAACCGTGTCTTGAAAAAACAAAGGGGGTGGGGATGTGAGCGCTATGTAGTCTTAATTCTAAAGATGGGAGGAGAAAGACCACCAACCCAAGTCATCATTGCCAAATTAATTAAAAGCAAACAATTAATTAAAGCAAGCTTTTTTATTTGTGTACACAGGCTGCCTTCCCATAAATTGGAGTTTAGGAGGTCAACATTGGATATGAGGAAGAAAAAGTTTTTGTAGCTTAGGGGTAGGGAGTTTCCAAAAGGGGGATTTGGTGGGCAAAGTAGGTGGGGTTACAGGAACAGAAAAATAAGCATAAAATTTAATCATAACAACTACTTGAAACAAAGACATCATTGCAAGATGGGCATAAAAAGGGAGTTACAACAAGAGATAGTCATTAATAAGCTTTCAAAATAAAAGCATGGTTGTCTTATCCTGGAACAGGCCATACAGAATCATCTGTAGTTAAGGTTACAGGTGAGATATAACCCAATCCTTGAGAAACAAAGTTTTAATCATAAATAGAAATGAACATAGTTTATGTTTATTATATGATGGTTTTTAAGCCTAAGATGGAGGCAGGCTGATTCATCAGTAGCCCAAGCTATCCTCACATTCACTATGTAGCCAAGGATGATTGTGAATTTCTGATCTTTCTATCTCCACCCCCAAGTGCTTCATGCACCACCATGCTTGATTTTTGTGGTGCTGGGAATCAAATCCAGACCTTCCTGCATACTTGGTAAGCACTCTACCCAGTGAGCTCTCTCTCTACAAAAGCTGTTTTTGCGTTGACAGAGGAACATCCAGCTTGAACATTATACTCAATTATAACTTCTGACTGGCTATAGACTGCTGTGGAACAATCTCTGTAAACTGTAAATATGTATTGCTCTCATTGTCAGTAAAAGAAAAAAAAGAAAAAAAAGAGAAGTCTGGAGCATAGGAAAATGACATGTTACTGAGATCATTCCAAAAGGTATACTATCCTGAAGAATCTAATTCTAATACTTAATGTGTTCTGGCTAAGATACGAGAAGATTGTAACTGTAACTGTTACTTGAGGAAACTGGAGATGGATGCAAGCAACATTCAGGAGACTTGTGAGAGTAGACAGAGACAGCTGGCAGCCTGGACAGTCACCTAAAGTTTCTCACCATTGTTGGTGCATTCAAATTGGCTACAGGCCTAGCGTGTCTGGCAGACCATTTTCAGAAACAAGAATTCTGAAAGACCATCTTATCTTGTCTTGACAAAGTTCAGTAGTCGTTTTTCCTTGTGTCCCCCTTGTCCAGAAAGAACAGCATTCATTCTGTCAGCAGTTGAGGCAAGGGCAGTTCTTTGCTCTGTAGGCCATTTTGTGCCAAGAAGAAGACAAATGTCCAAAAGGAAATGTCCTAGAAGCCCAACATTCTTTAGGGATCATATCAATGCTGCTAAGAGCAATCATGTCTCACGTCAACAGAATTCTAAGTTATTTAAATGCCATATTCTCTAGGTCGATGAAGTGTTTGAAGATTACCTATTCATCTGATCTATGTATCTGTAAATCTAAACAACCTAAATAACATAACTATAGAGATGACAAGTATGGGTGACTATAAATCTGTAAGTCTTGTCTACCTAAATAACTTAAGGACTAAGGCTTCATATAAACTCAGAAGCTATACGGGACCCAGTGGGGACAGAGGGGCATAGGCTGTGGCTAGTAGCTCAAAATAGGGAAATGATGGCCAAGGGTGTATGCCTTAATACCAGCACTTGGAAGGGAGAAAGAGGCAGGTAGATCTCTTGAGTGCTGGGCCAGCCTGTTCTCCAGAGCCAGTTCTGGGACAGCCAGGGTTATACAGAGAAATCCTGTCTCAAAAAACAAGCAAACAACAAAAAAGATTTCTAATCAAATTTATCTGTTGAATATGAAATGTCAAATATTAACACTGAAGTCATGAGGCACTGTGGAGGTGGTTCAGTGAATAAGAGCTCTTGCTGAACAAGTATGAGAACCTGAGTTCAATCCAACAGGCAAAGAAAAAGGCAGGTGTGGCCACATGCCTACAACTTCAATGTTTTTGAAGTGGAGACAGGAGCATTCCTGAGACTAGCTCCAGGATTAGTGAGAGGCCCTCTATGACAGGCAGAGAGTGATGAAGTAGAAAACCTGACTCCTCCTTGTGGTAGTTTGAATGTGTTTGTCCCCATAAGGTCATAGGGAGTGGCAGTCTTCAGGAAGTGTGGTCTTGTTGGAGGAGGCTGGATAACACACACCATTAATCCAGACCTTGAGGCTAGAGGGCACACCTTTAATCTGGGCTACACCTGCTGTTGGAAGTGTGTTGCTGTGGGGGCGGCCTTTGAGGGCTTTTTCTCAAGCTTTACTCCGTGTGACAATCAGTTGATTTCCTCTCCACTACAAGATGTAGCACTCTCAGCTCCAGCACCATGTCTTCTGCATGGTGCCATGCTCCCTGCCATGATGATAATGGACTGCACCACTGAAACTGTGAGTTCCCACAATTAAATGTTTTATTTACAAGAGTTGCCATAGTGATGGTGTCTCTTCACAGAAATAAAAACCCTAACTAACACACTCCTCCAGACTCTGTGTGCACACATATGCATATGCACATACCACACATATACATGCCAACAAAAGGGGAAAAGTGAGTATCATGAGTCATAGATTTCATCAGTATTTGTTTTTCTTTGATACCACTTTTGGATTTGGGGATTTTTTTTAAAGATTTATTTATTTATTATGTATACAGAAGAGGGCACCAGATCTCATTACAGATGGTTGTGAGCCACCATGTGGTTGCTGGGAATTGAACTCAGGACCTCTGGAAGAGCAGTCGGTGCTCTTAACCTCTGAGCCATCTCTCCAGCCCAGGATTTGGGGAATTTTTATAATGACCATGTAATACATTTTAATCATAAATATAAAGAACAATATTTTTAAGGTTTACTATTACTATTGTTTAAAGGTTTATATATATAGTGTTCTGCCTGCATGTATTCCTGAAGGCCAGAAGAGGGCACCAGATCTCGTTACAAATGGTTGTGAGCCACTAAGTGGTTGCTTGGAACTGAACTCAGGACCTCTGGAAGAGCTGCTAATGCTCTTAACTACTGAGCCGTCTCTCCAGCCCTACTATTACAATTTTTATTATGTGTATACATAGATGGAGGGGAATGTGGCTATGTGACACATGTGCAGTGCCCTCTGAGCCTGAAGGAGGGCATCAGATGCCCTGGAGCTGGTGTTAGGGGTGGTTGTGAGCTGCCCAACCTGGTGTGCTGGGAACCAAATGCAGGACCTTTAAAAAGGAGCAAGCGTTTACAGAGATCCACAGTCAGGCACTAGGTTGAGCTCTGGGAATCCAATTGATGAGAGAGAGGAGAGATTCTGCAGGCGAGGGACGTCGAGATCACGATGGGATGACATGCAGAGATGACCGGATACACTAGTGGAAGCCCATGAACTGTGGACTGGTGGCTGTGGAGCCCCCACGGGACTGGAACAGGCCCTCTGGATATGGAAGAAGGGTGTTTGGCTCGAACTGTTTGGGGGCCACCCAGGCAGGAGGATCAGAATCTGTCCCTGGTACATGGGCAGGTTTCTGGGAATCCAGTGCCTGTGGTATGACGCCTTGCAAAGCCTTGGTGAAGTGGGAAGGGGCTTGGACCTGCCTAGGCTCAGTGTGCTGGGCTCTGCTGACTCCCCATGGGAGACCTCGATTTGGAGGATGTGGGGATGCTGGGTGGCTTGGGAAAGAGGCTGGGGGTGGGAGGATGGAGGAAGGGGTATTTGTGGATGGTATGTGGAGTGAGTAGAAAATTTCTTAATAAAGAAAAATGAAAGAAAGGAGCAAGCATTTATAAGTGCTAAGCCATTCTCTTGTCCAAGAAGTATGTTTTACTATATATATTTACTTATTTTAAGGTCACAAATATTTTACCTGCATGTTTGTATGTGTGCCCACTATATAGCTTGTAGACTTGGAGGTCAGAAGAGGGCACTGGATCCTCTGAAAGTAGAGCTACAAATGGCTGTAATCCACCATGTGGTTTGGAAAACTGAACCTCTGTTTGGGGAATGGGTCCAAGTGCCTCTGCCTCTAGGGTGCTGGAATCAAAGGCACATGCCACCAAGCCCTGCCAATATGTTGTTTTTTCCCTTTCAAGACAGGGGTTCTCTGTGTAGCCCTAGCTGTGCTGGAACTTTCTCTGTAGACCAGGCTGACCTAGAACTCACAGGGATCTGCCTGCCTCTGCCTCCCGAGTGCTGGGGTTAAAGGTGTGGACCACCACCAACTGGCTCTGTTCCCTTTTCAATTATAGCATATTGTTTTTTTTTTTTCCATGAATACCTTCCCTCTATCATGTGATGAGGAAACAACCTTCTGGAATGTTCCAATGGAGAATGAACAAGTGGGGAACTGACTTCTCATATACATGAAAGAGGAAACGGAGGATAGGAAAAAATGAACAATTTCTAGAAAAGAAATGATCAAACCAGACATGGCAGCTCATGCCTATAATCCAAGCACTCGAGAGACTCAGGCAGGAATGTGAGTTTGAGGCCAATATGGGCCACAGAGACAGTTTCCAGACAACTGATATTAAGTGTCTTCAAAGACCCTGTTTCAACTCACTTCACCTTCCTTTAAAAAAGGGAAAAAAATGACAAAATATTGTAGACAGAGAAACACAATCAGCTTGTGTGGCATTCATTGGAGACATTTACTACTTTTCAGTTGAATGGGGTAACAGACCAATTTAAACAATAAATGCTAGTGGGTATCTACCATGTCAAGATACAACCTTTACTTTTTACATACACCATCCAAATGTAAGCTGTCTTGAGGAGAGAACTTGATCATTTCTAAGGTGCAGACTGTCTAATGGGAAATTTAAGTATGCATGAATACTTCTTCAAGAGCTTGTAGGAAGATTTTAATTTACATCTTTAGAACAAATATTTGTTGAGATTTATACAAATATACAGATTATTAAAAGTCATTATGAGGTGATGATGACACATAACTTTAGTCCTAGCACTCGGGAAGGCAGAGGTGGCAGATATCTGTGAGTTCAAGGCAAGCCTGGTCTATAGAGTGAATTCCAAGACAACCAAGGCTACCAAAGAATCCCTGTCTCTAAAAGAAAAAAACAGAAAAGAAAAATGAAAAAGCTCCTTATTATTATTATTTTCTTGTGATGTTGGGAACCAAACCAAGAGCTCACCCCATGCAGCAATTTCTGCAGAAATGATGAAGTCGATTATTATCACAATCATGAAACGATCTCTTCCAAACTGTTTTGCTTGTGTGTGCAAAGCACATATTTAAGGAACTGATGGCTGACTCCTTTCCACACGTGAAAATAATTTTATGTCTTCTCAGAAGAGACACACGGAGTCATCTAAGCTAAAACATGAATGCACCAAAAAATATGCATGAGGGTCTGTTTTCCCCCTCTTACTGACAAGAATTTGTCTCTCACAGCACCTAATGTGACATGATACAAAATGTATCATGCAGATTATCTGCTCCAAGTTCTGTGCACTTTTGTTTTCTTTCTTTTTCTATATCTAGGCTTGAGCTTAGAAATGGGCTTTGAATATTTCACTTCCCTTCACTTAATGCCATGATATTTATATTTAATAGTGTACAATTAATGATACAGTTCAAGTAAATCAGTAAATAATAATATATCAAACAAGTAAAGTACTCATTCCTTCTCCTAGAGACAGGATCTTGCTCCCTTTCTGCTGAGGAGTTGGTGAGGTGAGAGGTGGCTGTGGCTTGTTCCTTTGTCTCCCTGATCTTCCAGCACTTACCCCAATATCTGGCTCTGGGTTTTTATTAAGACCAATTAGAATTCATGCTACATCTGGCGTCGAACTTGTGGGGTATGAATTCACAAAAAAAGCTGCTTGCCTGTGGCGTTCCACCCACAAGCCCAGGCCAGAGCCACACAAGGCTGGAGTCATTACTCCACTGGATGAGTTTCTATTACAGCCTCTGTACAGAAAATTTCATACACAGGCATTTGGGTTCCAAATGCCCCACGAGTTAGCAGGAGTTAGCTGTTTTTGCATGTTCCCCTGTAAAGACTGATGGCTCTTTGGATTCTTCTCTCCAGGTGGGTTGTTTGCTCTCCCTGGGTTGACTTCTGCAGTAAATAGAATTATACCAAATTCAGAAGCTGGACAAATGATAATAGAATCTCTGGCTTTTGAAAATGCTAACGCACAATGTAAAAGGGTAATTAGGCTATTAAAGACAAGATCAGCACCTTTGGAGGAATGGATCTGAGATACTATCAATATTGAATCTCATAACCATGATGATGCTTTGATAGAAGTGATGTCCAGAAGCTTGAAGAAAAATCAAAACCTCTGGTGTTTTAATTGTGGAGAACAAGTTCACCTAATAAGAGATTGTAAACAGGGCATTCCTAGAAACAAATTTTTTAAAGAATAATCCCAACAGAATGCCCCTCCTTTCTGGAGTATGCAGAAGGTGTGGTGAAGGCCAACATTGGACCAATGAATGCAGATCAACAAGGGACAGCCTGGGTAACCCTTTGCCATCATGAATCTCCTTGAAGGCCTCCCTCAGGCCCACGCCCCCAGTCAAATTTGGTTCAGTCATTCCTGATACCTCCAGGGTAAACTGCTCCCCATAACAACTAAAATACTAGATTTTAACAAGAGAGACCTATTGATTAAAAGAGGTGATAGTTCATCAAATAGTTTGACCACTCACCTAAACTAACTTATAAAGCTAACAAATACTTTTCATTTGATCAGATATAACTGATATAACTTGCCAAAAGGGAAACTACCCAAAGTCCAGGTTAGGGGGGTTATTTTTATCTTTCTAGGAAAATAAAAACAACCACCTTGAGGAATTTAAAGACCTTTGGACAAATACGCATCCAAAGAAAAAGGGAGAACTACCCAGAAAAAATCACCAAGGAATGGAATAATCTGGCCTAATGCAATCACTGAAGTCTCCAAAAAAGATGATGGAACCCCACAAGGATGACCCACCAGGAATATAGTAATGCCACTAAACTAGCAAACACCACCCAAAGATTGGTTTTGGACTACAACTGCTCAGGACAATTTCGAGGTGGCTAGCGGAGATGTTCCGGCCTCACAGACTACTCTAGCCAGGTCTTGAGACAAGCCCTGCACGTTCCCATTACTCAGAGACTGAACAAGAAATAACACAGCTACTTCTCCCAGGTCTGGACAATGAACCCAAGTTTTTCTTTTTCAAGATCCCCTAAAGATACCATCACCCCCAGACAGCAGGAAGTACTTTTAAGAACACAACACCGAAATTCCAAAGATGTGGGTGGTCATCCAATGGATTATGGATATTTGTCATTGTTTACAGGGGTTGGTTAAAAGTTATTATTGGTAATGAACAGGAAAAAACATAAACAAAAGAGATTAGATTTAGGGTTCTTGCTTTGAAGAAAAAGAAAAAAGACGGTAATATAGAAATGATGGGATAAAAGTGTAGATAATTGAATCTGCTCTGAAAAGAAAATAAAGGGGGAATAGATATGATAGTATAAGGGTAGATTATTGAATCTACTTCTATACCAAAAAAGCAGCTACTAGTTTTAAATATTTTATATTGAAATGGGTCCTAGTATATTGATACAAAGGTGAGATTATTTTTGTGTGAAAGTATTGTACATACATTTCTACACTTGTTCAAGGTATTGTACCTATACAACTCATTTAACAATGTAATGCAAATTTCAAGTCCTTGAAAGTTATTATTACCAACTAATTAGGATATAAAATGCAAGTTAGCCATTACAATCAAACTTGTATTCATATTAGGTATGTTTTCAAGGTCAAACAGACATATATTTTAGATAGGTCATCTTCAAACACTTCAGAGTTCCACAGAATATGGCGTTTAGTAATATACTTTTTTAAAATGACAATGAGACACATCTGCTCCTGGCAACACCAATCTACTTCAGAGAAGATTATGAGCTTCAGAGAAACTCCATATGTAGTTTACTTTCTTTGTGGCAAAAGTTACCCACTGGCAAGAAACTGCCCTTGCCTCAACTGCTGACAGTATGCTGTCCAAATTGGACAAGCAGAACACAAAAGAGAGTGACTGTCAAAGCTTGCCAAGACAAGGCAGGACAGTCCTACAAAATAACTGCTTCATGCAAAAGTCTGTCAGACATTATAGGTCTGTAGGCTGAAGATGGATGCCCCAACATTGTAAATTATTTCCTTATTGGGGCACTGATGGAGTTATAGTTTTCCTTGTTACCAGATTCAGAAAACAAATTCACTAAAGAGGTGTAAAATGTATAAGGTGGAGAGACATTAAAAGATAGTTTTGGTAATGCAATTTAGAATAGAAAGTAAATTAGGCACAATCTTTTGGATGTACCAAGATCGGATAGATATGGAATATTTTCTGTAAATTTGACAATTATTAATGGACATTGTTGATGTTACCATTGCTTGTATATATTGTATATAGTTATTGTATTTATTGTATATAGTTTCTCACATATTACTTATGACCATTTTTAAAATTTTAGACAAAAAGGGGAAATGTAGTGATATTTTGTTTGTGCTCTAAGGAACAAAGCTTGCCTGAAGATCAGATGGCAGACCCAGCCACTAATTAACCATAAAGGTCAGGTAGTAGTGGCACATACCTTTATTCCCAGCACTCAGGAGGAGGTAGCAGGAATATTAAGAGTTCAAAGCCCACCCTGGCTATAGGAGATTAAACCTGTCTAAAAGAGAAACAGAGCCAGGTGGTGGTGGTTAACTCATACCTTTAAACCTAGCACTAGAGAAGTACACACAGGAATATAAAGCAGGTGCGGACAGGATCTCAGGCCATTCAGTTTGAGGACCCATGGAGTCAGGATCTTGCTCCCTTTCTGCTGAGGAGTTGGTGAGGTAAGAGATGGCTGTTCCATTCTCTCTCTGATCTTTCAGCATTTACCTGAATATCTGGCTCTGGGTTTTTATTGAGACGAATTAGAATTTGTGCTACAACCTGCCATTTTTGTGCATTTGAGCACATAGAATGTAAGCTATAATCCTTATCAAAGCCTAATGAACATACATAATTTTCACTAAAGGACCATGTTACCAAGAACAAACTGTGACAAGATGTTTCAGAGAGCCATGTGTGGTGCTTTAAGTGAGAACTGTTGTCATAGAATCATATATTTCAAGGCTTGCTCCCCATTTGGGGGAACTCTTTGTTTTGGAAAGATAAGGAGGTGTTGAATAGATTCATTATTGGGAATGGCCTTCCAGGATTCAAAAGCCCATAACATTCCCAATAAGCTCACCTTAACCCTTTGCAAGATGGCTGTTGTCTCAAAATGTAAGCTCTCAGATATTTCTCCAGCACCATGCCTGTCTGCTGAAATATTCCTTGCCATAATGGTCATGAACTCTAGACCTCTGGGAACTTTACCCCTATTAAATGCTTTCTTTTATAAATTCCCTTGATACAGGCAGGCAAAACACCCAAAGGGGTGAGGTAGCACAACACTTTAAACCTTATTAAAACTTATTTAAGCTTGTTTTTCCCGTAAATGCTAATTTCCCGTGATATGGTTCCTTCAGTCACCCTTTGTCTCACTTAATGGAGCTAAAGATTTTCTCAGGAAGTAGAAAAGAAACCCTCCTAGGCTTTCTCCCAGGTCCACATCTCCCGCCCCTCTGAGACCCTGGGGCGAATCTAGGAGAGATCAGTTATCCGCTGGGCGGGGCCAGCACTCAGAGGGACAGGAGTTTCTTTCTTCCTTTCCTACTTACCCTCAACTAAGAGCTGGGAGAGTGGGAAGGAGGCGCCCAGTGCATGCTGCTGGAGGTTGCAGCCCCCACAGAGGGCTGAGATCCGACCACAGGACGGCCAGGTCTAGACCACATAAGATTCCTGCATTATCCCCACCTTCCTGGTAGCTTGAGCGATCTCTCTGGAGCCAGGGCCTCTCCCTTGACTGAGTGTGTGACCCTGAGCCTGGGAGCCTTGGGAATTGGCGCTTGCTGGGACCCTGGGGCAGGTGGAGGAGACACCACGTGGGATGGCCTTTTTCATGCCTTTAGGGACCCTTGAGTTTGTGCACTGGGCAGCATCTGCAAAGCCTGGTGGAAGGGCTTCGTGGACCCGGAATCACGTCCCTGGTGTAGAGGAGGCTGTGGGAGGCCAGAGAGGGCTCAGGGACTTAGCACTAAGCAGCCCCCCCCACTCTCTGCCTGTGCACAGCCAGTTAGGCGCGGGTGTTGTGGTGGTTTGAGCTAAGTAATGGCTAAAGTGTGGCCGCCCTGTGCAAGGCTGTGCGGGTTCCCCAAACTTAGGGCAGGAACGTTTGCTTTCGTGGATGTTTCAGAGGGAAAAAAATTACTAAAAACAGCTGCATTTCTGAGTGTGCTTTGGCAAGTTCTCACAAAATTTCAGGGGCTTTTTTTTTGATTTGTTAGCAAGACTAGGTTTCTTTGTGTAGCCCTGGCCGCCCCTAGAACTCACTCTGTAGACCCGGCTGTCCTCCAACTAAGAGATCCCTCTTCCTAAGTCTCCCAAGTGCTGGGATTAAAGACATGCACCACTGGCCAGTCACATTTTCACTGGTCTAGACTCTAGAGTTTTGTGAACTGGAGAAGATATGAAATCAAGGTTATGAATGCTTTACAGCACTGATTGCGGATACCAGGACCTTGCTCATGTGAGGAAAAGCACTCTGCCTACAACCACTTGCTCCCTGGAATATTAAAGCAATAATGAAACTTAAAATTTAAAATTTTTAATAAGAAATTCTTTCAGATACCAAAGTGTATAATAATACATAATATGCCTAAGAAGAGCAAGTCCTATTTTAAAAAAAGGTCAAGCCGGGCGTTGGTGGCGCACGCCTTTAATCCCAGCACTCGGGAGGCAGAGCCAGGCGGATCTCTGTGAGTTCGAGGCCAGCCTGGGCTACCAAGTGAGCTCCAGGAAAGGCGAAAGCTACACAGAGAAACCCTGTCTCGAAAAACAAAAAAAAAAAAAAAAAAAAAGGTCAAAATGCAAATTATTTACAAATGAGAGCATTGTCTGTATTTGTGGGTGTTCCTCTGTATCCTTGTATTTGTTGTTACTCATACTGAAGCATAAGCCTCCAATGCAGCATTATTTAAAACTTAAAGTTTCTGAGATTGATATCATAGTTCCTACTTATTTACCACAATGAATATTATGTTCACATATAGCCACAGGTTTTTTTTTTGCTGTGTTTTTACTCAAATATAGGAATACTTAATCTTCCTGCTCTATCGTCTAGAATGATAATGAATGACCTAACACACAAAACAATACAAAAGAAGGTACCTCTCCATTTAGTTTCTGCATCCCTACAAGTTTATCAGTGAACCAGGCATGGAACTAGAAACTTCCTGTACATAGCCATCGCTCTTTCTCAAGTTTGTGTATACTCCAAGGTGATTTGATACCAGAATAGATTTAGGTACTCTTCCTCTATTATTTTTCAAACTGTCTTGTCCTCAACATCCTCCTGTTTTCATCACCCAATGCTAAGATAAGAGCCTCTTATAACACATTCAGCATGGCAGAAATACTTTTGAAGTTTACATTATCTTTTAATTTTTTTTGTGTGTGTGTGATAGTGTGTGTGTGTGTGTGTGTGTGTGTATAAACAAAGTGTGTATGTGTAGTGCATGAGGCACAGTATACACGGTGGTCAGAACAAATATTAACAGTTAGTTTTCATTTTTAACCTTGTCTGAAACAGGGTCTCCCTTATTTTTGTGTTCTCAACGCACACTCCACAGTAGTGGACCTAGAATTTTTGGCTATCTTCTGCTCGCTTTTTAATTTCTGTCTACCTAAAGAAAGGTAGAATGACAGGGACGCTATGGTTTGCAGAGGATCTAGACACAGGTTTTCAGGCTCACTCAAGGAAATGCTTTTACCTGAGACACCTCTGTGATCTTACAATTCTTCTTCCATGAATGTTATACCTTTTTATATGTCGACAACTATTTTAAGTACATTTTTAAATCAAGGAAATTACTCCTTGTTTATATCCATTATAAGCAAAGCTATGGAGTGGGGTTCAAATGTCATTTGACACTATATGGGTCAGCATAGAATAATTAACCTACTCATATGATATATATTCTATATACATTAAAAATAAAAATAAATATCAATGCTGTATATAGAAAACATGCATTTAAACTAAAATATTCTCTCAGAAGAATTGCTGTCGCTGTACCATGGAGAATCCTGGCACTCTAGGCTGCATCTGGGTTGATGTAGGGAATTTCTTCCGCCCTAACTCACCATGGGCAAAAGTCCAAATAGCGACCAAGTAAACATTGGTGGAGCCTTGCTAAAAGTATGCACAGATTCTGGAAACCACACACATACTGCCCAGTATCTGGAAGATGTTCAAGGCTGCTCAGAGCCATGTAGCAAGTGAGGCCAGAAGTCTATCATCCATTTAACTCCCTACCTGACATCCCCTCTCCTCTCTGGCTGCCAGGCCTTCTCTCTGGCTTGCCTTTTGTTTCTTTTACAAATGGCTTTCCGCTTGAGCTGTGCTACAGGTGGAATTCAGGGACTGGGACCTGTAAGAAAAGGTTCCTGATCCAGAACCACATCCACAGAACCCTATAAGTGGTCTGGGAGGTCCCCCCACGCATCATCATCATCCTATGCAACTGAATGTGTGTACCCAGTGGGCCCGAGGCTCAAGGCAGCATGTTGGCTCAAGGTGAAGTACAGTAGAAGCATTCAGAGCAGGGTTTGGACTCAGGGGTGCTCACAAAGAGGCCAGGGTAGTACTTAGGTACCATGGGGGCCAGGAATTATGGTCCCTGCCTCCCCTGACAAGGCGACCCACTGGGGATTCAGGACACACATGCAGGCCGCTTATTCCTGTGTTCTCCTGCCTAGTTCACCTTGCCTTAAACCCAGGGAGAACTTCCAGGGTCAAAGGTCCAAAATCCCCTTGTCCTGCACTCCCCTGTCCAGGGATCATCTAAGTAGGAAGAATAATTAGAGAAGGCTCTGAAATTAACAGAGGCCTCTATCTAGAGTCCTAGAACTGCTGTGTGTGTGTGTGTGTATGCGCGTGTGCCTGAGTTCATTGTGACCTAGTCCTGTGAGGGCCAATAAGCAGTGCCTAAGAGGCAGAGTATATAAGAGATTTATGGTCATCAGTCCAGGTTGAAAGGGAAGGACAGGATGGCATGTAGGGGAAACCTTTTAGGGCTCCATCCTTCAGATCCAGCTCAGGTGAGCTCAAGGTTTGGAGTGGTGCATCCTGTGTGTGTTTTGGGGCTCAGGGCCGAGCCGGGGCATGGTGGATGAGAGCATTGTGTAGGAACCATTGGGAAGGTGGCAGAACTGTCCTTTGAAGTGGCCTGCCAGGCAGGTCTAGGAGGTCAGGGCCTCCACCCCCAACCCAAGCACCAGGAAGCTCCCTTTTTAGCCTCAGCAGATGTCTCCAGGAAGCTTTGTAGAGAGGAAGATTTGGAAGAGCATAGACAGGCTTGTCTCCAGTTGGCAGGGAAAGTGATTTTCTTCTAGGCTCTGTCATAGAAGATGTCATCAGTGTGGAGGAGGGCCTCTGGAGACTTTCAGTGCTCATTGAAGGAAGGCTTCCTGTTGGGGAGTGCAAAGCTTTTCCCAACTAGTCATGGCCTAGCTACCCTGGAGACCAGGGATGCGACTGTACATAGGAGCCAGGGATAGAGGGATACAGAGATAGAGGTGGAGGTGGAGGTAGAGGAGGATAGACAGATGAGAGAGAGGGGGCCAGGACAGGCAGAGAGTGGGTGGGAGAGCAAATTAGAATCTGCATGTGGGATGTTGGGTGTTTTTGTGTTTGTTGGTGTTTTTCATGCAGGCTGGTGGGCAGACCCATTCTGTCTATGGACACTTGTTTCTCTTCCATGGATCTGGGCCCCTGGAGGGAATTTTGTGTGAGGATACCTGGAATAGGGGTGGTTGTGTGCTGCAGGAATCCTGGTGTTTGTGTTAAGAGTCCCTCAGCTTCTATGTTGCCTGTCCTAGGTCCACTTGAATGTCTTGAAGAGCTGAGTGAGTCCTGTGTGTGCCTAGGCCCTGCCACAGGTAGGTGGGTGTCCACAGAGGATACAGAGAGTTCCATGCCTTACAGGGTCTTGGGGATGTTAGAGAACGGAAAGAGACGTTTCCCGATGGTGCCTGGTAATTGGTATAGGGTAGGGTCGGGTGGGAGGAGATGAGGGGTGGGAGATGGAGGACTTTCCAGAGGAGAGGGATTGTGACAGAGCTGGAGGTAGGTCAGAATGGTTGCCAGGTGTTGCCTAGGAGACGGTAAAGTTGGGGTCTGCGCCCATGGTTTGGTAGGCAAGCGGGCAGGTGGGTGCAATATTTCTTCTTTTGATGTGTGCTTGTCTCTAGCTCAGGGACCTGGATGGATTGCCTGTTGAGGGGAGGTTGTGGATGTCCCTGGCCCCTAGTGATCCCTGCTTCGGGAGATGTGGGGCAGCATCCACCTAATGGACTTCATCAAGGATGCCAAGGTTTTGGAAGATAGCCCTTCTCCTCTCCCATCTCAATATCAGACCATGGGACCATGAAACATGGGACTCAGGCCCCTGACGCTGGAGTCGTGACCAGTGCACACAGCTGCCTGCCCTTTTCCCTTGTGTCCATCCCAGAGCGGCCTTCTGCCAGGTGGGAAGCCCGTGCTGGGCCTAGGGTCCCATTGAGTTGGGTGGAGTCTTGTAGACAGCTGCTGGATCTCTGAAAGCTGCGGTGTGTGTGTGTGTGTGTGTGTGTGTGTGTGTGTGTGTGTGTGTGTGTGTACGGGTGAAGGCCATACTAGGGCAGGGATGCAGCTGTGAGAATACCCTGGTTTGGCTGCTAGGGGGCGACGCTCAGCCCCTGGTCCCCAAATCCCTGAGTATGTTTCTGAGGCTCCTCCCCTAGAGTCCAGATTGGCATGTGGTTTGTGTAGGATTCCCTTAGGGTCTGGTGTGGGCTCTCCAGTGCTTCTGTGCCCACATGCACACACTCCGCACTTGGCCCCCTCCATCACACCCTCCACCACCCGCCCCCTCTCCCTGCATCCTGCTCATTTCCCTAACAAGTCCTTTCCCCCTGGCCTCAGCTGTTAGCACATAGATGGATCCCAGTGCTGTGTTCTGAACTCATCCTCCTCTTCTTCTCCTCCCCTCCCTTCCATTTATCCTCCTCTTGTATAATTTCACTAATTCTCTCCAGGTTAATGATAATTTCCCATTGCTATGACATCAATGTAGAGCTCTGACTATCTGTAGAAGTCTCTACTGTATCAGAGTTCCATACTACCTTCAAATAGCCCCTTAATTTTAGCTGTACCTTCCCGTATTCCCTCTCTCATTGTACTCTCCCCTTTCCCTCCCATTTAAAATAACATATTAAATTTATTCTTTGACAATTTTGTATTTGGAGATAATGTGTTCTGATTACTCTCAGCCCTTGACTTCTTTGAGCACTCCTGTCCCATTCTTCCCACTTAACCCTCACCTGAAGTCCCTTTTCCACATTCACATCTTTTTTTTCATGATCCACTGAGTTTCATCAGCCTGTCTGTGTGACCATGGATTTGGTACTACCCCTTCGAGCTCAGTGACCTCACCAGTAGGTGTACAACTGAAGATAATGTTTACCCCTCTCCCAGAACCTATCAGTAGCCCAAAGGTCAGTAGGACATGTTAGTGCGGTGTGAGCTCCTTCCGTATTCATGATTTACTACTGGCATCTCTAGTCTGGTATACAACTAGTACAAACAGTCCTAACTGCTATGAGTTCATGATTGCAATGCCTATATCATGCCCAGAAAACTGTATTTTTCAGCTTTTCTCCCCATTTTACATCTCTCACATTGTTTTCATCCTCTCATTTGGGGTGTTTCCTGAGTCTTAGAGAAGTGATATGAATGTTCTGTTTAGAGCTAAGAATTCAATTATGAGCTTTGAGTCTATGTCTTAACTGTTTCCAATGCAAACAGACGCTCCTTGACAAAGGCTGAGGCCAGCGTTAATGTATGAATATGAACATAGGCATTTAGAAAGCAGTTTAGTGCCATGTCAATTTAGCTACAGAAATAGTTGTAAGTTCCTATTTGGGCATAAGACTTCTTCAAATGTATTTTTGCCTGGTTTTACAGTACTATGTATGAATTCCCTCCTGTAAAGCAGACCTGAAATTCTACTGGAGAATAGTTGTTTACCCCCATGACTTTGATGTTACTGTAGTACAAGTGGGCACATCTCATCTAACATTTTGGTATTGTACACTTGGTATTGTTCATAATGCCTTTTCTCCTCCAGCAGCCTGCATGACACCTTCCTAAACTATGGAAGCTAGATAGCCTGGAGGAAATTTCCAGACTGCTAATAGAATATTGCAAAGAATTTTGTACACTTGTGAGGTATTGCATACTGTGTCTACCACATAGAGGATATGGAACTATTTGCATTTTCCCCATTATAATTACTAGTTATATTTCTCTACAGAATGTGTGATAATTTGTGGCACCAAAAAAAAAAAAAAAAAAAAAAAAAAAAAAACACTCTAGGGCATTGAATGAATGTAGGTCCCAGAGAAATTACCTGGAACAGGGCTCTAATATTATAGAGTGCTTTCACTGACATAATTGCTTATGTAGTAGATAATATCCTGGTGGAATTCCCATGAGAGTCACTAGAGTTGTTACACTGTGGTTGTGTGCAGATCTCCTAAAAAGTTGTAATGATGAGTTTCTTTCACATATGCCTTACAGTAAGAGGAGAAATGCTTCGATTTCTTGGTAAATAACTAATTCCAGGACAGCAATGAATTACAACAAATTGAATAAAGATGAATAAAGAAACCCCCACTCTAATTGGAGAACTACAAACTTCAAGATGTTTTAAAAATAAAGTATCAACAAGGACGTGATTTTCTTACAGAAATAACAAGTTGAAGATTCTTTGTGACCTGTTATGCACTCAACTGACATCAGGAATTTATGTGACTGTCATGAATCACTGTTCCATTTGGGGGAACTGACTATTGTGTCTTAATTCCTAAGTGCTTTAGATTGTCAGTAGCTCTCTTTAGACACTGCAGATTAATCAGTCATCAATCAGAATAGATCACATTGGTTAAGATAGCAGAAATTAATAGAAAACTTTAAGGATAATAACTTCTGCCTGCAATGAAGTGTGGATTTCCCCCACTGAGTATGTTTTCTACATTGAGATCTCATTCTGTAAATTCCTGGTTTAAATCTTTTAGTGTGTTATGATTGCTGTTACAGAAGTGTTCAATTTTGTTATACAGACTAAAATTGACGTGGCCCCTCTGTAGTGTTTCACTGTGTTGTTTGCATATGCTTCTTCCCCACTCCCTTTTCTCAGTCTCTTCATGTCTGTTCAGTCTCACTTTCTCCCCTCCTATCTGTCTTTATCTCCCCCCATCTTTCTATCACACAGAACAAGCTGTAGTTCATTAGTCGTGATATGGCCTCTCATGCTACAGTCCTTAAATTTCACTACTACCTTTTCCTGGAACGCATTTCAACTATTCTTGCTTTGCCTTGGCTGGCTATCATCTGTTCTTTGTAGAATAAAATGTAATTTCCTTCAGACAGCCTTATGTAAGGCTAAGTTATTTTCCCTTTGTGCACGTTTTTATCGTTAGTGGTGTGTCCTACCTTTTAAAGTCAATATGCCCTTTAGGTGAGCAGTGTCATTTTCTCTTGGCAAATTAAAACCTTTGCCTTTCCAATTGTACTGTAACATATAATGTGTTTCCAAAACATTGCCTGCTCATCCATGAACTCCCATCAGCATCCCTTCCCAAAGATGTTCCTTACCATCACACCTTGTCTATTTGCAATCACTGCTCTAGGAAGGTAAATTGTCTTTAAAGAAGGAGTGAAGAAGAATGCTAGGAAACAGTTTTGTGGTTATGTATGTAATGTCATTTCTCCGCAGGGATTCAGAGAAACCAAGTGCAGAAGAGAAGGCTCCACACTTCACAAACTGCTGTGGTATTTAACTGCCAAAGTCCTACTTCTGCTACTATGGAGCCTTTCACCCATGATCATTACTCTTTCCTACTGATTGATACATGCAAATATTCAACCAGTTTCATGTTTCTTGAAGTATGTTTGACGTACACTAATGTTGGCCACAAGTTACTACAAGAGTATGGACCATGGCTTGATGTACTTGGGATGCCTTAACTCAAGCAGTATTCAATAGGCTTCTTTCACTCATCCTGTTGGGGGTGGGGGCACTGGAGGTCTAAGAAAAGCCTGTAGTGATGCAGTCCATTCATTCTGAACTGTAATTACCTCAGGTCTCGTTGAAACAAATAATCTAACAAAACTGGAGAAAGTGTCTTATTGATTTTTATTTAATTGTTTATTAGTTTTTTTGAGAGGTTCTTACTATGTGTTTGATCATATTTATCCCTGCCAACTATTTCTCAACTCATTCCCCCACTTTCCTACCCACTTAATTTTGTGTCTTCTTAAAACAACAACAACAAAACGTTTCTTTAAGACCAAAGTGTAGTACCCAGATATCCTTGGGTGTGTGTTCTTCAGCTGGAGCAATGTCAACTTCCCAGACCTACACTCTTAAAAGGAAATTGCCCTTCCTTTCCCAGCAGATAACACTTGTCAATAGCTCCTAGGCATAGAGGGGGATTGTGTGCCCAGCTCCCACTTCCATGCTGGGATTTGGTCTGCCTTGGGCTTGCACAGGTTTCTTTTCTTTTTCATGGTGTTGCATTTTGTGTGAGTTCATATGTGCAACTGCCCTACTGTGTCCAGAAGTTCCTTGTATTCCTCCACCACCTCAGATAATTATACTCTTTCTTTGTCCTCTTCCTCAGTAATCTCTGAACCCTGTGAGGGGAGGATGAGGTACCTAGGTTCCCTTTAAGGCTGAGCATTCTTCTGTCTCTTATTCTCTGCACCTTGGCCAGTTGTGGACCACTATGTTAACCACTGTTTACTCCATTTCAAAGCTCCTTAGATGAGGAATAAGAGATACATTGATCTACGGCTGTAATGATAAGTCAGTTTAATACTATGTGCATTTACAGTATAACATAACAGTAGTAAGTTCTCCCCTAGGGCCTATGACTGCTAGCTGTATGTTCTTGGTCTGATAATGGTGCTAGTATGGATTTCCTCTTGTGGAAAGGAACTTAAATCCAATTAAAAAGTGGTTGGCTACACCAATACTATTTGAGGTACTATTACACCAGTGGCCATGTGTTATGCAGATCATTGTTGTAGCTCAAAGGTTTCATAGATAGGTGTGACTGATGATTACTATTCTCCTTTGGTAGCCTGCATAGCACAGGTTTTTTAAACCTACAGGTCTGGTTGAAAAAAGAGAAAGTGTCTTATTGATTTTTCTTCAATTGTTTGAAGAAAATGAAAAGTAGCCAGTAGGGATTAAACATTTAGATCATTACCAACTTGATTCTGCCATGTTCCATCACTAAAGTATGGGTATCTCCAACAGTAGGGTTAATGAAAATAAAAGGCCAAATGTTGTAACATTATGATTTTTTCCTGTTACATCAATTAATTTTAATTCATTTTACATTTGTTCAATATCGTAAATAAATATATTATAAGCTTGTATTTTTAAGGTACTTCAATTTTTTCACTAGTAAAATTTATTAGAATATTGATTTTTTGCTATTATATAAATTAATTTTGATTCATTTTACATTTGTTCACTGTTAAATAAATGTTTTATGTGGTTATATTCTTTGCCTTATATGGTTTAAGTGTTTATTTATATTTTATTTAATTTTTAAATTTTTAGAAATGAAAATACAATCACATCCTTTCGTTTTCTATTTCCTTCCCTTCCACATCGTCTCCTCCTGGATGCCTCTCAAATTTATGCTCTCTTTCCTTAATCATCACATACACACACACACACACACACACACACACACACACACACACACACACACACACACAAATATATAAATACAATCTTCCCAGCCTATTTCGTGTTGCTTGTATATGTATTTGATTTCAGAGCTGACCACTTGATATTGGTAACCAGTTAAAAGTGTCATCCCTGGCAAAGACTAATTCTTTAGCAGTCTGTAGTTCTTTGTTTAGGGGTGGAACCCTATGAGATTTCCCCATTCAAGTTAGCATATTGATTGGTATTGTCCTTATTCAGGTGAGTGAAACTTCCCTTTCATTTCTGGTTTCTATAATCTTTCCTCTTCCTCTTAATGATGCTCCATGAGCCTTAGGCACAGGAGTTATGTGTGTGTGTGTGTGTGTGTGTGTGTGTGTGTGTGTGTGTGTGTGTATCTTGGGCTACAAAGCCCACAATCACTTGTTCTCTGGAGTTGAGTGGTTGTGGTTTTCTGCAATGGTCTCTGTTGCAAAGAGAAGCTTTTTTGGGTAAGGGGTGAAAGCTACACTTTTTTGTAGTAAGTGGAATTCACTTAGGAATTGTACTGGTTTAGTCAAGTGGTAGTACTGCATTCTCCTGTATGACACATGCCCTCACTAGTCCCAGCTAATTTCCTAGCTTTCAAGTACCTGGCATGATTTCCCTGCTGTTGAGTAGGCCTAAGTCTAATTAGAGAGCTGTTGGTGCGGTTTCAGCAGCATCGGTGGAACGTACCTATTGGGGAGTTCTGATGACGAATTTTTAGACAATAACAGATTCTTGAGCTGAGCCATGAGTGTGGTTGGAAATTGAAAGTGAACCGGAAGGGAAGTAGGCATTTCTGTTCGCAGAAGTCCAGTGGCTTCCACAACAGATGAAATGTGGTCTGAGGGATGGTGTGACTACAAGCGACTTCCAGGAAAACAAGCACAGGGATGGTATGACTACAAGCGACTTCCAGGCAAACAAGCGCCTCCTTGGAGCCATCCCAGTGATGGCAACCATAGATTAATTAATGTTGTGCCAAAGAGACCGCCTCTGGGAGATAAGAGATCATCTCTGCTAGCCAAACCCAAGAAAGGAGGCTACAGTAGATACTACTGTCATGTTGACTACCAAGAATGGGGCAAGAGCCGCTGTTTTACTCAGGATCCAAGAAGAGCCCCACCCTACAAAAGAGGCCATTATGGCTACCGATGGCCAAGAGATGAGTATTCCACAAGCCAACAGCCTCAATACAGGGCCATGAGAAACGGCTTTAGAAGAAAACGTTTCTATTCTTCCCATTATTCAAGACAATGCTCTCCCCATAAACGGGGCACTCCTTTTTTGAGAGAATCACATGTGGGCGGGAAGGACTCCCTACACAGCAGATTTGGATCCAGTCTCAGCAGTAGAAGCAGGATGCGCTCCTTCCACCAGTCTCGACGTAGATGTAAAGAGAGAGCCATCCAGTTTTTGAAAACATCAAGAGATACTGTGCCCTCAAGTTCTTCATCCAAGGTGTTAAAAAGCCCCAGCCGGCTGACTGAGAAGGAACAGGCTGATGCTGCAAGCAAGAGGGCTAATGAAAATACCAAGCAGTCAGAAGAAAACAACTTGGCTGAAATTTCCGAGTTTGAGATGGGATCCAAGGCACCATTACGTATCAACCAGACAGAAGAACCCGAGTCAAACACAACAGCTGGCCCAGAATTGTGTGAAGACAGACAGCTTAGCATTCGCTCAAAAGCAATTGCATCAAAAATCATTGAGATTGAGAAGGTTTACCGTCAAGTCTGTGAAACTTTCGGGATGGTGGTGGAAAGGCTGGTTGAAAAGGATCGTTCGTTAGAAAAATCTATACAGTTTGCAATGAAGCAGAGTTTGCATGAAATAGGTGAGCAACGTGTTGAAGAACTCAAGCATTTCATTATGGAGTATGATCATTCTACTCCAGATTTTGGAGACCCTTTTTAGGAGAATTAGGGCTTGGTTCAAAAAAATGTTTAAAGCTTCTAGATTTCTTACCTTTGGATTGTTTAAATCCTTAATGTTTTGTGATGAAGAGAAATATTTTATAACTGACCACGTTGCTAGTATCAAATAAACATCTACAATATCTTTTAAAGTCTCTTAATTAGAATGTTTTCCCTATGTGAAGAATCGTCTAATCCATCTTCATACATCTCCTTCCAAAAATAATGCTCAATTAATTTTTTAATGTTTGAAAAAGCAGTTCTGGAGAGCAGCTCTCTGTACTTAACTCATGTTCAATAGTCTTCCATGGTGTGCTGGTCTCAGGCGTTTAATTTGTAGTTAGCGATCATTCCAGGTTGCATCTCATAGGCATTGTTAGCATTTTCAGTTGATTTTGACTTGCTGCTTGCTTTTCTTCTGCTTAGCAACTTTTGGTGATGTCAAAACATGCTGTCTTAAGGAAGTAGAACTTAGCTGTCTTGCAATATTTCTTTTGAGAATAATTCCTCTTTAGTATTGGAAAGAAGCACTTAAAAAATCTCTAAAGGACACATTAAAACAAAACCTTCTTCTCAAGTCATTGAACTTTGTGTGTCTCTTCTATGAAGTGAGGCTCCTAACTGCTCTCTCTGAACAACATTGTAGATAAGACTGATAGGAGGGGTAACCTGAGATGCAAGATGCATTTTAACTTGAAATTTCTCAGAAACACTACTGGAAGCTATAAAAAATTAGACTATACAACAACCTGGAGTTTTCTTTTAGGCCTGTTCTTTATCAAAGAGGGACCTGACAAGGAGCTCGTGCTTGTGATAAAATGACAGATTTCTCTGTTAATTTCTGTGATCTTAGTTTTGTAGACTTAGCGAATCTCCCTCTTCACAAGTGTTATCATAGAAACGAGGCAGAATAAGGCATTGCACCATAGGGAATGGGCTCTAAAAAGGCAGTTCATGAGCTAGGAAACAAGGAGGACCCTAAGAGGGACACATGCATCACCTTGGGAAAGAGAAACAGAGGATATCTACATGAGTAAACTGGGGGATGGGGAATGAGAAGCTGGTCAAGGTGGAGGAGGGACGGAGTGGCAGAGCAATGAAAGAGATATCTTGATAGAGGGAATCATGAGGCTAGGGAGAAACCTGGTGCTAGGGAAATTCCCAGGAATCCACAAGGATGACTCCATAGCAATAGTGGAGAGGGTACCTGAACTGGCCTACCCTGGTAATCAGATCAGTGAATACCTTAACTGTCTTCATAAAGCCTTCATCCAGTAACTGATGGAAGCAGGTGCAGAGATCCACAACCAAGCACCAGGCCAAGCTCCAGGAGCCAGTTGAAGAGAGGGAATCGGCATGAGGAAGGGAAGTTCAAGATCACGATGGGGAAATCTACAGAGACAACTGGACCAAGTTCGTGGAAACTCACGAAGTCTAGACCAACAGCTGTGGAGCCTGCATGAGACTGTACTATCCCCTGCATGAGGGAGAAAGTTGTGTAACTTGGTCTTTTTGAGGGGCTCCTGGCAGTGGGATCAGGATCTATCCCTGGTGCATGACCTGGCTTTCTGGAGCCCATTACCTATGGTGGGACACCTTGCTCACCCTTGATGCATGGGGGAGGGGCTTGGCACTGAGTCAACTGAATATACCAGGCTTTGCTGTTCCCCCATAGATGGACTAACCCTTTTGGAGGAGGGGATGGGAGGGAGGGTTGTGGGGGGAGGAGGGGGGAGATGGAGGAGGGATGAGAGGGCGATCTGTGGTTGGTATGTAAAATGTATTTAAAAATTAAAAAATAAAGCCATTTCGTGTACCCAGGATAAGTCCTGGTCCCATTGCCAGGGGAGAGGATGAGGGGAGCTTGGGGGGAAGCAGGAGAAGGGGAGGGAGGGAGAACAGTGATTGGTATGTAAAATGAAAAAAAAAACAAATAAAAAAATTAAAATAAAAAAAAAATGGGGCAGAAGACAGCAAGGCCAACCGCGCTCCCCTCACCTGCTAAGTGAATCAGTGAACAAGCGAAGAGACAATTAGGACATCCCACTCACCTCTTGATCCTTCCCAGCATAGCACTGAGCCACAATACACAATTTGTAAATAGGTACATTAAAAATCACGGTTTTAATTACTGCCCAATTTCATTATCTACTTTTTGTGAGTCAAGGTTTTACATTCTAGACCTAGCAAGACTGAAAACCATTGTGTAAAGCAGGCTGGCCTCAAACTCACAGAGATCCCCCTGCCTCTGCCTCCCACATGCTGGGATTAAACTCATGTGCCACCATCCTCAGTATTCTGTTGGCAATGGCCAAGATGTAAGAGTTGGTGATTCATACTTGTAGGCAGATTTTTTTTCCTTTGAGCCTCCAGCTCACAATTAAAAAATGACATGGAGACATAGTATTAATTATGAAAAGCTCAGCCTATAGCTTAGGCTTGTCCCATTAGCTCTTATAACTTAAATTAACCCATTTATATCAATCAATGTTGTGCCTCATGGTTTTTTACCACTCTTCCATCTTGCACCTCCTGTTTCCTCTCCATGTCCACTGGTTGCTGCGGGCCTCAGGAATATATCATACGAACTCAGCTGGTTATGGCAAAGTCACTACCTGGAGGAATCAGGGAATTCCTCCAGAGTAAGCCAAATCCCAAGGAGTTTTTGGTGTTACTTGGCTTGTTATTTATCAGCTGTATACTGTTATGAAAATCATGGGTGCCTTCATAGCTTTCCCAATTGACTTTTCCTTAAGAAGGGCTAACAGTGTGGACTGATTTCTCTCTGGACATAGACATTCCAGGTGTTTGGAGAACAGCCTCAGGAAAGGCTTTCTCTGGAATCAAATATCTCCCTTAGCCACTTTCAAGGACTACAGGAAAAACCATCCAGGTGGGCACCCAACTTCCGAGGATAACAATAACAGCCCACGTGCAAGTCTCCTGACTTAAATTCCACAAGGAGACACCGCCCAGGGCGGCGCCCAACTTTCAAGGACTAACAGTGATAGCAGCCCACATACAGGTCTCCTGACTTAATGTAAATTGGACAAGGGGACACCACCTAGGTCAGGTGGACATTAAGTAATAGCTTTATACAATTTAGCTCGGACACTCCCTTTTCATATTGGGACTTCCAGGGCATGGGACAGAGAAGACAAAAAAGAATGGAAGAACTAGATGGGTAAGAACTTGAGATGAACAAACTGAGATGGGGAAGAACTAGATTGAAGGGCTAGAAGAGAGTACTAGAGGAACGAAATGCAAGATGAGGAAGAGCCAGAAGGGGAAGAACAAGATGAGGAAGACAAAATGAGAGAGAAGGAGATGGGAGAGGAGATGATAGGGGAAAGAACTAGATGGATAAGAACCTAGAAGGGACAGAACTAGATGAAGGAATTAAGATAGAACCTAGAGGAGACAGTAGATAAATATAGAGAGAATTCAGGCAAGACAGGAGCTAGACATGAGAGCAGAATAGAAGCTGTGTAGAGAGAGAACTATCACAGAATAATAAAGTGTAAGGACTAAGGAATTTTGTGTACATAGATTCATTTCTTTTCTTCAAAGATTAATTTTCAGCTGGTTGTAGATTCCTCCCGGACCCTGGGAGGGGACTATCGAGGGGCTGGAACCCAATAGTCTCTGATACCTGGTGTCTGTCACACGCCTAGATTCACCTCTCTTCCTCTCTTTCTTCCTGGAAGTCCTGTCTAACCTCTTTCTGCCTAGCTATTGGCCATTCGGCTCTTTATTAAAGCAATCAGAAGGCGCCCTGGCAAAGACACATCTTCACAGTGTACAAAAAAAATGATTCCACAATACGTACTTAGGAATATTTTGCGAAGCTCTTCATTGTGGTACTTTGGTGTCACAGCTGGGTAGGTGTATTTTTTTATTTTATTTGTTTTATTTTACAATACCATTCAGTTCTACATATCAGCCACGGGTTCCCCTAAATTCCCCCCTCCCACCCCCTCCCCTTACCCCCAGCTCACCCCCATTCCCACCTCCTCCAGGACTGCAATCAACCTGGTAGACTCAGTCCAGGCAGGGCCAGTCCCTTCCTCCCGGTCTGAGCCAAGTTTCCCTGCATAAGCCCCAGGTTTCAAACAGCCAACTCATGCAATGAGCACAGGACTTGGTCCCACTGCCTAGTTGCCTCCCAAACTGATCAAGCCAATCAACTGTCTCACCTATTCAGAGGGCCTGATCCAGCTGGGGGCCCCTCAGCCTTTGGTTCATAGTTCATGCGTTTCCATTCATTTGGCTATTTTTTTTCAATAATTGAATAAAACCGAAATTTATTATAAGCCACAGTTGTCCTAGGGACCTCCATGCTATATATATATAGCCTTCATGATTCTATGGGTTGTGGTCGGATTGTTCTTTATTTTATATCTAGAAGCCACTTAAGAGTGAGTATATACCATGACTGTCTTTCTGGGTTTGGGTTACCTCACTCAGGATGATTTTTTCTAGTTCCATCCATTTGCCTGCAAATTTCATGCTTTCATTGTTTTTCTCTGCTGAGTAGTACTCCATTGTGTATATGTACCACATTTTTTTCATCCATTCTTCCGTTGATGGGCATCTAGGTTGTTTCCAGGTTCTGGCTATTACAAATAGTGCTGCTATGAACATAGCTGAGCATGTATCTTTATGATATGAATCAGCATTCCTTGGGTATATGCCCAAGAGTGGGATGGCTGGGTCTTGAGGTAGTTCGATTCCTAATTTTCTGAGAAACCGCCATACTGATTTCCACAGTGGTTGTACAAGTTTTCATTGCCACCAACAGGGGTAGGTGTATTTGTTGTTTCCTTCCCTTGGCTGCTTGCACAGCACCCAGTACAATGAAAACTAGTCCTCAGGGTGCAGACGTTCAGGTCAGATCCAGCTTGGGTCCTTTAAGTCCTGTGTCTGAAGTACATGGTATTTTCAGCAAGAGAGACTTACCTCCAACTTCTGTGAGACAGCCATGGGCAATGTCCATGTCCCATACTGTTTTGGGACCCCCAAACTCCCCTTACCATCAACTCAAAAGGGAATGTTTCATCCCTGGTACTGTGGATTTTGCTAGATAGTCTATGGCTTTTTGCAGAAAGATTGACAGCTCAGGTGGGGAAATTTTCATTTAAAGTACACATGTAGACACACAGACACAGGCAGACAGACAGACAGACACACACACACACACACACACACACACACAAAAGTAATTTTAGATAAAAAAAAAAACCATTGTCTTAGTTAGGGTTTCTGTTGTTGTGATGAAGCACCATGACCCCAAAACAAGTTGAGGAGGAAAGTGTTTATTTGGCTCACACTTCCATATCACTGTTCATCGTCGAAGGAAGTCAGGACAGGAATCTGGAGGCAGGAGCTGATGGAAAGGCCATGAAGGAATACTACTTGCTCGCTTGCTCCCCATGGCTTACTCAAGTATCTGGGGTAGAATGTCAAGAACTTTGGACATATGCCAAAGAACTGCATGGCTTGCTCATAAGGTACGTGTTTGCCTACATGTGTGGTCACACTACATGCATATCATACGGAGATCAGTAGAGGTGTCAGATCTTCTGGAACTGGAGTTAAAGAATGTTGTCAGCCTCTAGGTAGGTTATGGGAATTGAAGCTTGGTCCACTGCAAGAGTAAAAGTGCTCTTTTTTTTTTTTTTAAGCAGAAGAGCAGCCAGGTATGCTGGCATTTGCAGGTGGGGTATAGCCCAATCATTGAGAAACAGATTGAATCATCAACAGGAATGAACCTACTTTGTCTTTACTATAAGATGGCTTTCAAGCCTAAGATGGAGGCAGCCTGGTTCATCAGCTGGGGAGATGGTTCAGCACTTAATAGCCCTTGCCACTCTTGCAGAGAAGCAGCATTCCCTTACCAGCACACAAATGGAAGGCAGCTCCTAAGGGCCTAAACCTCCAGTCCAGGTGATTGGATGCCCTCTTCTGGCCTCTGTGTGAACTGCATGCCTCTGTTACAATTAGGTGCCTGCTGGGGAAAACATTCAAACTCATGAAACAAAACAGATAGTTTTAAACACAGAAAACTTAAAAATAATTAGCACATATATGTTCATATGATGACTGTTTTACCTGAGTGTATATTAGAGCACGGTGTATGTGCCTGATACCCACAGTAACCAGAAGACCTTGTCAGATCCCCAGGGACTAGAGTTACAGACAGCTATGAGTCACAATGTGGATGCTGGACATAGAACCTCAACCCTTTGGATGAGCAGCCAGAGCTCTTAACCACGAAGCCATCTTCCCAGAGTGCCTCCACCTACCACATTACTATTGTTTTGTTTATTTATGTATTTATTTTTGTTTATTTAGACAGAGTTTCTCTGTGTTGTCTTGGCTGTTCTGGACTCACTCTGCAGACCAGGCTGGCCTAGAACACAGAGATCTGTCTGCCTCTGCCTCTTGAGTGCTGGGATTAAAGGCATGCAGCACCACTGCCCAGCCACACATTATTTTAAATAAATTATTTAGACAAGCTTTTCTGTGTGCCAGGCTAGCCTCTGACTTACTGGGGGTCATATGAAACCTCTGATCCTCCATGACTCTACCCTTTAAGTGCTGGATTAATAAGCTTGTGCCACCATGTTTTGTTTACTTGGTACGGGGAATCTAAATCCAAGGCTCTGTGCTCCTGCACTGTACCAAATGCACTATATTCTTAGCCCTAAGCATTCTCCATACTCTGCTTCTGTGTATGGGTGTTTTGCCTGCATATGACTGTGTACCTGGTACTTACAGAGGCCAAATAGGGTGTCAGAGCCCCTGGGACAGGCGTTACAAATGGTTGTGAACCACCTTGTGATTGCTGGGAATTGAACTTTGGTCCTCTGGAAGAGCAGTCCTTACTCTTTATTGCTGAGCCATCTTTCTAGCTCTCCTAAGCATTCTTTTCTAGCAAGGAGAGAGCAAAGGATTTCTGCCACTGGAGAACCACACAAAGCCATTTAGGTCTATGCCTGTCCAGGCAATCGACAGAGTAAGCTTGAAAAAGGGGATCCTTCCCCGTGGAGCTAGAATGGGACCTGCTCGGTGGCCAGAACCTGGGGCCAAGTTGGGCAGGTCTTCCCGGAGTGGCTGGTGCCCAGGGATGGGGTCCGGGCTGGGCCCGGATACTCACCTCTAGTCGAGAAGGGAAGTCGGGGGCAGGCTGGGAGCTGTGGGCCAGTCTCTTAAGTCTCAGGAAGTGGCTGGGGTCTCAGGCAGATATGCGTGAGGGCAGGGTATGGAGATTGCAGGGGCTGCCGGGGCAGGGGGGGGGCTTGGAAAAGGGGATCCTTCCCGGTGGGGCTAGAAGGGGACCTGCCTGGTGACCAGAACCTGGGGCCAAGTTGGGCAGGTCTTCCCAGGAGTGGCTGGTGCCCAGGGATGAATAGGTTGATTGACAGTTGATTGGCTTGATCTGTTTGGGAGGCATCTAGGCAGTGGTACCAGGTCCTGGGCTCGTTGCATGAGTTAGCTGTTTAAAACCTGGGACTTATGCAGGAACGCTTGGCTCAATCTGGGAGGAGGGGACTAGACCTGCCTGGACTGAGTCTATCAGGTGGATCCCAGTCCTCGGTGGAGACCTTGATCTGGAGGAGGTGGGAATGGGGGGTGGGCTGGGAGGAAGGGGAGGGGCAGGAAGGGAGAGAACAAGGGAATCTGTGGCTATTATGTAGAACTGAATAGTATTGTAAAATAAATAAAAATAAATAAAAAAATATGATAAAAAAGTTTTGAGGACTTGCAAATTGCATTACATTGTAAAATGAACTGTATAAGTACAATATCTTGAACAAGATTAGAAATATATGTACAGTACAATAAAACAACCTCTGGAGGCATCACAATCCCTGACTTCAAGCTCTACTATAGAGCTACAGTAATAAAATCAGCTTGGTATTGGCATAAAAACCGACATGTGGACCAATGGAATCGAATTGAAGACCCTGACATTAACCCACATATCTATGGACATATAATTTTTGACAAAGAAGCCAAAAGTGTACAATGGAAAAAAGAAAGCATCTTCAACAAATGGTGCTGGCATAACTGGATATCAACGTGTAGAAGGCTGCAAATAGATCCATATCTGTCACCGTGCACAAAACTTAAGTCCAAGTGGATCAAGGACCTCAACATAAATCCAGCTACTCTGAACCTGCTAGAAGAGAAAGTAGGAAGTAGCCTTGAACGCTTTGGCATAGGAGATCACTTCCTAAATATAACACCAGTAGCACAGACACTGAGACAAACAATCAATCAATGGGAACTCTTGAAACTGGGAAGCTTTTGTAGAGCAAAGGATACGGTCAACAAGGCAAAGCGACAGCCTAGAGAATGAGAAAAGATCTTGACCAACCCCACATGTGACAGAGGACTGATATACAGAATATATAGGGAACTCAAGAAATTAGACATCAAAATGACCAACAGTCCAATTGAGAAATGGGCTTTAGAACTAAACAGAGAATTCTCAACAGAGGGTACTCAAATGGATGAAAGACATTTAAGGAATTGCTCAACATCCCTAATTATCAGGGAAAAACAAATAAAAACAACTCTGAGATACCACCTTACGCCTGTCAGAATGGCTAAGATCAAAAACACAGAAGACACTTTATGCTGGCTGGAGAGGATGTGGAACTAGGGAAACTCTCCTCCACTGCTGGTGGGAATGCAAGCTTGTACAACCACTTTGGAAATCAATATGGTGCTTTCTTAGAAAATTGGGAATCAATCTCCCCCAAGATCCAGCTATACCACTCCTGGGCATATACCCAAGAAATGCTCAATCATACCACAAGAGCACTTGCTCAGCTATGTTCATATCAGCATTGTTTGTAATAGCCAAAACCTGGAAACAACCTAGATGCCCTTCAACTGAAGAATGGATAAATAAATTGTGGCACATATACACAATGGAATACTACTCAGCAGAGAAAAACAATGACATCATGAGGTTTGTAGGCAAATGGATGGATCTAGAAAAAATCATCCTGAGAGAGGTAACCCAGACTCAGAAAGACAAATATGGTATGTACTCACTCATAGGAAGATGCTAGATGTGGAACAAGGATGACTGGACTGCTACTCACATCACCAGTGATGCTACCTGGAGAACGGGACCCCAAGAAAGACACAGAGAAATGGATGAGATCTACATGAACAGCCTGGACATGAATGGGACGAATGAATGGCTAGGGTCGAGGGAAAGAGAGCGGGAGATCCTAGCTGGATCAAGAAAAGAGAGGGAAGCCGGGCAGTGGTGGCGCATGCCTTTAATCCCAGCACTCGGGACGCAGAGCCAGGTGGATCTCTGTGAGTTCGAGGCCAGCCTGGACTACCAAGTGAGTTCAAGGAAAAGGCGCAAAGCTACGCAGAGAAACCCTGTCTTGAAAAACCAAAAAAAAAGAAAGAAAGAAAAGAGAGGGAGAACAAGGAATAGGAGACCATGGTAAATGAAGACCACATGAGAAAAGGAAGAAACAAAGAGCTAAAGAGGCCCAAAGAAATCCACAAAGATACCACCACAAAAGACTGCTGGCAATTCCTACGTTCTCCATCCTTTGACTTAACTGCACAAGCTAACACTTCCAGTACTATGCAAAATTAGACTACGACAGCAGTTATGATTCTTTGACTAATTCTTCTGCAAATATGACACGAGTTGTGTAATTTTTCTGAAGTTAGGAAAGTTCTCTTTTCTTGGGATTCTTGGAATTATTATGAGCAGGCATCACATTTTGTCAAATAACTTTTCTTCATCAGTTGATATGACAATAATTTTCCCTCTTTAGTCTCTTAATATTACAGCTTACATAGATTCTTTCTTTTTTTGGTTTTTCGAGACAGGGTTTCTCTGTGTAGCTTTGCGCCTTTTCCTTGAACTCACTTGGTAGTCCAGGCTTGCATTAAAAATTGGTGTAGAAGTATATGCAAAGTGTTCATTGCTTTTTAGATCGGAGTGGGGAGGTGCCAGTGGAGGAAGCTGAGGGCAGCATAGGTGCTATTGATCTCTTGAAGGATATAACAAGGCCAGACACCTGCACTATCACTTCTAGTTTGCTATAATTATTCTTAAGGGTTTGGATCGAACAAGGCCAGGCACCTGCTAATCCACTCTGTGAAACTTCCACAAGGACATTTCATTTGGCCAATTTGCCTTGTCAGTGACTGAGGATGGAGAACAAAACTTCCAAGTGTCTATGGTCCACATGGAACAATAGATATAGTTATGAAACATATTTTAGTATTTTTCTATTTATCAAACTTATACAGTGAAATGAGAAAACATCTTCTTGACTATCCACAATTATGTGTGCCCATAAGATTGAGATGTAATCACGAGAGTACATGTACACATTACATGAAAATGCATGGTGATGGAGAGCTACCACAGCTGTTATTGCACAAGAAACTACAGATGGGAGCAACAGTATTGAGAGTCAGTGGCCAACAAAGCCTTGGATGAACAGTGTACTCCATCTGAGAGACTGGTGGGTCGACCTGATGAACACTAGTTGTCACCTGCTGTATACTCCCATGGCCTTTTGCTGCTAGCAGCTCTCAATAGAACATACTAATGGGAGAATAGAGAAACTAGGTAAACTCTAATAGTCTTTCTTGATTGTCAACTTGATGGGATTTAGAATCTCCATGGAAACCTCTCTCCTAACATGTCTATGAGAAACTTTCTAGACTGGGCTAATTGTGGTGGGAAGACCTATTCTAACTACAGGAGACACCATTCAGTGAGCTGGGGTTCTGACTAATTCAAAAGGAGAAAATGAACTCAACTCCAGCATTCATTTCCCTCTCTGCTTCCTGTCTACAGATACAAAGTGACCTCTTACATGTAGTTGCTGCTACCATGACCTCTCTGTCATCATGGACTGTGCCCTGAAGTGATGAGCCAAATGAACCAATCCTTCTTTAAACTGTTTTTGTCTTGTATTCTGTTACAAGAATTGTAAAAGAAACTAATACACTATTTCTTTTTGCAGAAAACAAAATAATTTCAAGGTAAGTTCACTAGAGTCTACATAATTATCCTTCTACAATCAATATGTAAATTCAGTGGGATCACAAAATCAAAGATTAAAATTCTGTTGTGTATCTTATGTATTGGCAATAGTAGATGGAAACCAAATAAATAGCGATATTTATAATCACTCAAAAGTAAAATTAAATACTTAGGGTTTAATTTGACCCGTTCAGCAGGCCAGGTTATTCGAGGGTCTCGAGGAGGGACCACCTAGGAATCAATGGGGGGCGAGAGGGAAAGGAGACCAAGCGCGTGAAGAAAGACAGAGTCAGTCTGAGTTGCGTCAAGGTCTCACTTTATTGACTGGTGTTAGAGCTTATAAACAGGGCTTCAGGTAGGGAGGGGGAGCAGGAGTGAGGAGAGGACAAAGAAAATTCCTAAGGGAGGGTCAGCAGGAGGTGGCTTTGGTCCCAGGCCCCTGCAGCTAGCTGATTTAGTACAGGCTCCAAGAAGTTTATTAATCCTACATTCCTAGGTTAGACTAAAAGCCTCCTATTTACACGAGGCTTGATAAATCGTGGAAGGTTACACAGGTTCAAGACACAGCTGTCCGGAGTCGGTCCCCAACAGATCCCCCTCTTTTCTCAAAAATGGACCAAGTCCATGTGATCAGGGTTGTGGATGTCCGAGAGAGCCTCTGTCTTAGGCTATACAGGGGGACTCCCACGCATGGCAGGTGCCATGTTGAGCCGGTCTCAACGACCTCTGTATGCTGTTGTCTCCTGCGTGGGCCCTGTACTATTCCCGTCATTGAGTACTCTCTAGCAAGACCGTGGGGACGTTAGGGCTTTAGGACATTGAATCTGAGTCCTTGATGGGGCTCCTGGCTGGCCTCCTAGGAATCTACTCTGTGATAATGAATCGAGATGTGTCGTGGTAAGGCCGAATCAATCTGATTTTTGATAAACCGAGTCAACTGCTGAAAGGCCCAGGGACCAAAGGTAATGAGAAGGAGAAGGAAAATAATCAGGGGGGCCAGGAGGGTGGGGATCAGGGTAGAAAGCCAAGGGGATTCTTTAAAGCTTTTATATAGAAGGGCAAACCCTGCTCCTAAGAGCAAGAGCCACATCTTACTGCAGCCCCATAAAGGCTAATAAAGGAGAAACCCACAAGATTACAATTCCCATACAATTTCGTTTCACAAGATCATGGTCTGGGTACAGAGTGATCACAGGTGGGTAATTTGTGTCAACAGGTACATTTTTCCTGAAACCTCAAGGGGGGGTATCAAGGCGGGAGTGGAGTTTACACAAAGTTCACAGTGGTCCTTCCTGGAACACCTGTAACTATCCCAGTCACAGTTGAGCACATCTCTTAACAGAAATCTCTTTACATAGTTATATGGTTGCAGGGGATATTGAACAATGGCTAAGTCAGATTGTTCTTGGAACTAGATTTTTAGTTTCTCATTTCCTGGTGCTTGAAGTTTTCTCTTTTCCTGAGGCTTGGGGGTGTAAGCCTGAAGGGCTAGGGTCTTTCATTCCCCCATTTTCTTTTTGGCAAATTTTAATCTTAAAATTATGGCATTACATTTGGTACCTCATGGCCTATTTTAGTAACTCATGGCCTGTAATGGCCATGCATAGTTTATGTGCAATTAGCCATCTTGTCTCTATGCCAGGGAGTTTTTTTGACCCAGCATTTCAGCCTCTTTTGAACAAGGAATTGGGACGACGTATTCTCTTCTGGAACTGCTTCAAGCTGGCATTGGGGCGTCATTATCAGGGCCCCTCCCCCAAAAGGCTGAAAAGCTGGTCAAAGACTGGGCAGGGGGCATTTGTCAGTAGCATGTAGCTGCCTGACCCCATAGGGACAGAGAAGAATCATGTTAGCTGGGCTGGTCCACATTAGCCTTTAGCATGTCCGGAGGCCACAGTCATCTGGAGCAGTGGAGTCAGCAACTGAAACTTGGAGGTGTCTGCCAGCCAAGTAGAAATCTGTTGAGACAGATTTAAACTAGGAACAGAGGTTAAAATTTGTGAACTTATTTGGAACCCTTAGATTTATACCCTTAGTAATGGGAAAAGCAGTAATCCCAAGACCAGGAGAGAGGAAAAATACCATCTTTAGGAATACTTATCTGGGGTTATTTCGACCTCTGTGGAGTGGGTCTATGTTTTTATGACTCTTTTGATCCTTTGAGGCCTTTTTGCAGAATGACATAAAAGTTTTTGATACATTAGTATTACCAATCTGTACTGAAATCCATATTGTAGACAAAGCAGATAATGGGTATCTGTAAAACAGCAGAAGTAGACTTATACCTTTGAGTCCCAACAAGAACTACAGATTTGGGCATTTTACTTCTGTCCAGAAAGCCAGGTGTAAGTTGGACAGAGATTTTGGCCTGGTGAAATGCACTTTTAGGTTTACATTTAGACATATCTAGATGACATCTAAAACAAATCCAAAATGTTGAGCTTGTGACTGAACAGTAAGTGGTCATTGCTCTATCAGCTCATCAGGACTCCTAAATGTTAAGCTCTGAACCATAGAACAGGAGAGTAATCTGAAACATATCTTATTTTAGACTCATATCCGAACCTTTATGATTTATTTAAATTTTTACATCTTAGAACATTTTCTTTTAAAGTGAGCTAACAGGCTAGCTATGGCCTTGCAGAAGGATCTGGTTGATGCTGCCATGCTGACAAAGTTAGAGCTAGCCTAGCCATCAGTACTATCAGAAATCTGAGAAGGATAAACTATATCTGAGTGCAGACCAAGAAGCTTCCAATCCTATAAATTACAGTGATCAATCCCTACCCAGGTCTCTATAGCGTTGGAGGTACCAGTCAGAACAACATCAATCTTCTACCACCATCAAGCCCATAAGGCAGAGTACCTTTTCTGTGGAATAGGGACACAGAAGACTGACAGTGTCCCACTACTTGTCCACAGTCTGGGCTGGGTCCTGGAGGCAGGTGTTGCATTGGGGCATCTTGCCCTGTGGTCAGTGTTGTTCGCAATTCAGGTGGCATCTTCTTGTCATTCCATATCTTCTTTGGAGACCTTGGGAGTCATTGCTAGGAGCTGGGAGCTAGGAGTCTCTGTTTCTGATAGTAAGTTTTTAATCAAATAATTTAAATGTCATATTCATCAGATCATTGACAGGTTTGAGGACCATTATCTATTAAATGTATCTGAGCCAAACAAATCTAGGCCTAATCTTGAAAATATCTCTAAGTTTGGTAATAATGACCAGGCTAATTTGTTCTCTTATAGATATATTAGTCAAATATACCTCTCAGTTTGTTTTTATTTAAATAGAACCGTTTATGCTTTAAACTAGTATCTGGATAGCCAGATGACTAGTATTAACTTGTATTCCTTAACACAGAAGGACATGCATGCAAACTCAGACATTCAAAACCAAACATACATGTGGCCACATTTTCATTCATACCTGTAGAATAGACAGACATTTTTAAGACTATGACCCTTTGGAGTCTCCATGTAACAGCAGAATAGCAAGAGAAAGAAATCTGAAACATGTTTACTTAAACTTTAAAGTTAGACCTTAAAGTTTCATTATATTTTTTTTCAAACCCTCATGACATGTTTAAGCCTTTAAATTTTTACATCTTAAACTGCTTTCTCAAGTCAAAAAATCATTTATTTAAACTTTTATCTTAACCAACAATAATTTGAAACCAATTTTCTTAAATGATGGCAAGTATTTGTAACACATTGAACTCAAATGACCAAAACCCATGTAAATTTTTATTTTTCCTGTGGAAACAAAAGCATAATTTTCCTAGTATCTTGAACTGGTAATTTAATATTTCTTTTTCAAGCAATATCAGTGTTATGCCCAGATCGCGCCCCCAAAGAAGCCACTCAGGTACAGAATGCAAAAGCAAGGGTTTATACAAATGAAGTTTACAAGCCTCGGCAGGGGGGCTAGTTCCAAACCTCTCACACACACAGCAGGGAGGTTGGAAGGAGCAGAGCGCCTTTCTTTGTGAGGCTAGCACAGACCACATAATTCATCTCCCACCGCCCACATCCCTCTTTAGGTTCATATCAGTAGTTTTTCATGTTATCTTTATTTCTCATTTGTTTAGCAACCGTGTTTAGGAGTTTTATGAGCTGTCTCCCGGGTTTGGGGAGTTTGGGGAGTTTGGGATGTTTTATGACCACTTAGTCTCTGTCAGATGGTCATATATCCTAACTCTGTGTTTTCTTAAGTTTCTGTAGTTGATAAAGCCACCTGGAAAAAGGTGTCTAAGTTCTTATCTACATTTAAGAATCCTGGTTTTAGCTTCTCTTTGTCTGTAGGGGATGAAGTTGGGGGGTGGTTACTGAGGTTTCACAATCAGGACAGAAAAGGGTTAACAAGAGAAATTCCTGGCTGGCAGAAGAGACTTTGAAGTTATCACAGTAAAGGAAGGGAGGGGAGCAGTGGTCATAAAGTATGTCCTTGGCTGCCAGTGTTCCTGAAAAAAAGTTTTTGTTAACTCCTCTGACTAAAGTCAGATTCTCTGTTCAGTGTTCACACAGTTTTGTCAGTTGCAGGCAGCCATTGTCCTGTCCAGAGCAAGACATGAGAATCTTAGCCCGCCTGTACCCAGAGCACGCACCCCCACCCTCGTGAGAGCAGCCAGCTGCCTGCAGTCCTGATAGCAAGAGAGCAAGGGAGGGAGGGAGGTGAGTACCAGAAACAGATGACCTTTACACAGACAATTCAAGTACCAGCACATCAGCACTGAGATGATGATGGCCTCACTCACAGCAAGCAAGCCCCTCGATTGCGGCTCACACATCCTTCCAGTGGGCTGGGCAAAGGTCTAGTGGAGAAGAAGGGGACTGTCCCATAGCGTCCATCACAGTCAAGTCAACAATGAGAACAGTTAACACACTACACACAAGACCAAGGGCACACGAAAGAAAAACTTTGCCCCAACAAGACAACCAACAAAGCTCCAAGAGCAATGATAGCCTGATGTGCTCTGTGGAGAGTGACCCTCCAGTCTCAATCACACCAAAAACAATCAAGACTCGAGGATCTCTGTCCTTGATCAAACAGACATCAGGGGGCTTTCACATCCCTGTCAGTCAGACATGTACCTTATTTCTTGGAAGAGAAACAGAGTGTAAAGTAACAATGACCACAATAAAACATACAAAAAAAAACCCCACAAAATGGCTCTAACAATTTCCCGGGACAAAATGCAAAGTGGCACTTCCTCCCACCATGGGGAAAGGTACCCAAAGATGCTCCTCTCCTGAGCACTCCCTGGAGGAGACTCCTAAAATCAAATGGTCACCTCTGAGGTGGCCCCAAATGGCTCGGGACTAGGGGGTCCCTTGCCCAAATCAGGGAATGAGACGTCTCTCTTTCCCTCCCAGGATCACTGTCCAGACACGTCTGTCCCAGTGAGCCTGCAAAGTACAAATCAGTCGACCGGCACAAAACATAAGGAGACAAGACAGAGACAGAGACAAGACAGAGAGCGCTCTTACCGGTAGATGTCAATAAACCTCTGGACCCTTGAGGGTCCCGGTGGGGTCTTTTGGTCTTTTGTTCAATGTGATTTGTGGCAACCTCACTCTTACCGTCTTCTGGGATGGACACATCGTTTAATAGGTCCTCAGCAAGTGCCAGAAGATGTGACACCCTACTATCCTTTTCTGAATCCTTTAAAACATCTCTGATTACTCCATAGAAACTAAAGAATGCATCGGGGACGTTCTCTCCGTCCTTAAGCAAGTTATTGATATCCTTTCTGACTTTATTCCACGTCAAAGGGTGGATGCCCGGGCCATTAATAACCAGCCAGGGACATTTTTCTTCCACAAAATAGAAAAACTTAATTAAATCTTTTTTTTTTCTTTCTTTTTGACTCTTATTCCCCTCTCCCTGAAATCTTCATTTCCTAAATGAAGAGAGCCTCTTTAGAGAGTGCTTTACCCATTGATTGATGAACAGCACTTACCTCAAGGCTGCCCGGGCGCACGAGTGATGCTGTTGGGGCACCTCTACCCTAGTGAGTCTGGCCAGACCACGTTTTCTCTTTGCCGTCCAGTAGTGAGCCGCCGTGCCTCGAGCCCCACGTTGGGCGCCACTTGACCCGTCCAGCAGGCCAGGTTATTCGAGGGTCTCGAGGAGGGACCACCTAGGAATCAATGGGGGGCGAGAGGGAAAGGAGACCAAGCGCGTGAAGAAAGACAGAGTCAGTCTGAGTTGCGTCAAGGTCTCACTTTATTGACTGGTGTTAGAGCTTATAAACAGGGCTTCAGGTAGGGAGGGGGAGCAGGAGTGAGGAGAGGACAAAGAAAATTCCTAAGGGAGGGTCAGCAGGAGGTGGCTTTGGTCCCAGGCCCCTGCAGCTAGCTGATTTAGTACAGGCTCCAAGAAGTTTATTAATCCTACATTCCTAGGTTAGACTAAGAGCCTCCTATTTACACGAGGCTTGATAAATCGTGGAAGGTTACACAGGTTCAAGACACAGCTGTCCGGAGTCGGTCCCCAACATTAATTCAGTAGACATATAAGCTAAAAACTTTTTTTTAAAGATTTATTCATTCATTATGTATTCAGCATATGTGACTGCAGGACAGAAGAGGGCACTAGATCTCATTACAGATGGTTGTGAGCCACCATGTGGTTGCTGGGAATTGAACTCAGGACCTCTAGA
>NW_023504145.1:0-7562 GCF_004664715.2 Peromyscus leucopus
CCTGGAAGATCTCTACCTTTCCAGAAAAACCATGGATATTTCTTATCCTCTGCCAGTCTCCCTCCTTCATTTTTCCAGCCAGGTTTGTGACTCCTCCGCATCCCCACAGTGGGGAGGCTCACTGGAGAGCTGACCCTTGGTGTTCTCTCATCTTCTGTCATTTGATGTTTGAGATGCTTATCAAGTAGATAGCAGGACTGAGCCCTTTCTCAGTTACACTCACCGTCATGGCTTCTGCTTTCAGGAACTTTCAAATGCCTTTTCTAAAGAGGGGGGCCAGGTCTGAGAAGGACAGGATGCTGGTGCCCTCACTCTCTCAGTATCTTTTACTCTTTCCTGGCATCCCAGGAGCCTTCTCCCAGGTACTGGGGCCTGCTGTGGTACTCTTAGTCACCCCATGGACTTCAATTCTGAGCAGACAATAACCAGCAAGGCCACAGCAACCAGGAAGGAAGAGAGGTCTCTCTTGTCCTTTCTCTGGGGAACACAAATGGTTTGTACCCAGCTCAACATGATGGAAAATACTGTCTTCTATCTAGTTTGTTACAGGGGCCAACCTTCCTGGCCACCACAGGAAGAGAATATCTAAAGCACTTATGGGGTGCAGGTCTCTATTCTAAGATACCCATGCTCCAAAAGCTCTCAATGTGGGGGAACACAGATAACATACAACATAAGAGCTGGTCTGCTATGCTTTGAGGTCTGTAAGGAGGATTTTGTGCTGTCAGCATTTAAATTAGGAAGTCTGTGCTTGGCTGAACACGTAGACCCAATGCATCGTAAACACGGGACATGTGTCTGAATGGTTTACAGAAGGGGAAAAATGGTCCTTTCCTCCTCTGTGTAAAGTTGTGATATTCGTACTTGAGACTCTCGAGATCGGTTCAGCCACAAAAGTGACAATCTCTGCTGTAGAATATTCAATAAGCAACTCAACACACACAGTCATTTCTTTTGGCCTCCAGCCCAAAACATGATCCTTTTGATGAAATTTATATGTAACTGTTGCATTTAGAAAGAGTTAACAAAACGTCTGCAAGAAAGATAGCCTGTTTTAGGTCCTGCTTTGAAACCAGAGAATTCATTACACATGCTGTCCGTAAGTCTGCTGTCCACCCACAACCAATGGCAAAGCCAGTGGAGTCACAAACATAGAAAAGTGTTGACACACTCTTAGAGATTTGTACCATTTGCTTGGATAGTTAATTCACTGGAAATGGATTTTGCATCTGGAAGCCGGGGGCCACTGCCATAGCACATCACAGGTGCTACCACCACCTTGGCTGGGAATTTGGAATGGTCACTTGATTCCTCATCTGAACTGTCACTCCCTGAGCATGTGATGGCACAGACAAGGACACCTTATCAGGACGAAATGCCAAGTTCCTTTTGCAGCTGACAATTTTGTGTCCCTCCCTTATTTTTCAAGTTGAAAAACAAAGATGATGGGTGTGAACAGTCAATGGAGCAAAGGATCCTGTTCCCAGCCAAAGTTGTTGGATAGATCACTCATGCTGACTATGAACCACAGAATGGCTTCTAAAGAGGATCTAACCTGCTTCTCCAATGTGATAGGGCAGAAAGTTTTATTTCAAGACTGTCTTGTATTCAACCTCTCAGAAACACATTGTTTCTTAACATTTTTGTTACATTTCTTTAGACTGTTTTTTGCTGATTATGAACAAAGTAAGGCTTGGTTTCAATATCTTAGAAAGTTGGTGATGTAGCTTATAGATAGAGGGGTATATATTTATGAAGTTCTAGGCTCCACTGCCTAGTAGCAAAATGAATGGATGGATGAATGGAATGATGGATGGATGGATGAATGATGGATGGGTAGATGATTGGGTGGGTAGATGGATGGATGGGTGGTTGAATTAGTGCACAGAACTGTAAAGAAGCATTTTAGAGAGAAAGAGCTACTTGCCATATCAGTACTTCTCATTGTGAACATTTGGTTTCTTCACCTTGTCAGAATTACACTATTTTTCTTCGTAATCCCACTTTAAATGACTTATCCTTATATCCAAACATCTCTCAACCCTTATACAAGAGGCTTCTATTTCCAGTAAATGGTGATTCATATAGTGACCCACAACTGGCCAAGGTGTAGAGAATAAGAGACCGAAGAATGTTCATTCCTGAAGGGAACATATATACCTGCACCTGCTAAGGTCCAGGGATCATTGTAGAAGATGAGGAAGAAAGAGTATAAGAGCCAGAGGCTGTGGATAAACAGAGGAGAGCAGATGCTCATACAAAGTCACAGAGGGTGAGACAGTATACACAAGACCTATTAAAGTCCAAAGTAGACCAAAGGTAAGCATGGAGAGGCACACAATCCCACCCAACCAAATAGCTATTGCAATTGATGGATGTTGGAGAGGGAAAGACAGTTTTCACTGAGGGAGAGGACCCTGGTAAGTCAATATACTTCAGTAAAGACCACACATTCAAGAATATCTGGGCAGTGCAAATAGGTCCTGAAGGATTAAAAAAAAAAGACACAAAATTGGGTGAATAGAGAAAGGAAAGCAGGTATAGAGCTGGGGTGAATACGATCAAACATGTATAAAAGTAACACAAATAAATAATAAAGGAGGAATGGAGTTTTAAAAATTATTTATGTGTCTTCTGTGTATATTAAGAGATGTTGTTTTTAGCTACATCTTAATAGTACTATAAACTGTTGAATTGGAACAATAAATGCTCATTCATGCAATCATCCCCTCAGCTGTTCAAGCACCATTATAGAGTGGTATGTGGGTGCTAATGCATAAGTCTCTATGTAACACACTTTTCTTCTTTGCTATGGGTAATCAGGATGATTGTGTTGGTTCAACCTTGGTGGGTATTTCTTCTGAGACTTTACATATTTTCAAATTGCCTTGGAGAAAATTTCCCATCAAATACCACATCAGAAAGTCTTTGTTCCTGTCTGTCAACAATATTTCTTATTATCTTTCTCTTTTTTTTGGCTTTTATATACATATTCATTAGTAATGTCAGTACTCCATAAATTGTGGCATTCCTCTCATAAGCATTCTATTTCACAAGCAATGTGTCATTCTACAATTAATACTAGCGCCAATGATTACATTCTATCATATGTTTAATTTTGTCATACATTCCAAATACTACTTATAGAATATGCTCAGCACTGTTTATATGTAAATATTCTTTCCTTTCATAAAATATACTAGTAGTTACAGGCAAATTGGGCTTAAGAATCTATGGTGGAAAAAATCAGAAAAATTCAAGATATAAAAAAAATTAGAATCCTGTAGTCCAGTGAACCAATGGTAACTTTCTCCAACAGCTTTAAATGGTATATATATATGGTTTTAACATTTGCTGACTTAGATTTCTCTCTCTCTCTCTCCCTCCTTGTCCCCCACTTTCTCGGTCTTTCTCTTTGGCTATACTATGCCATTAGCTATTAAGCATAACCTTCCTCCTGTTTCTGTGGTATGGGATCCAGGAGCAGGTATTGGGAAGATATGGATAACACACAGACCTACTGAGACACAGCTGATGTCTGCATATGACCAGTTGCCACTGTTTTCTCAATCAATTTCCCACAACTATCCCCAAACAGCTGAATCAAGAATTAGAAGTTTCAGCCAGGTGCTGGTGGCACACACTCGTTAATCCTATCACTCGGGGAGGCAGAGGCATGTGGATCTCTGAGTTCAGGGCCAGCCTGGTCTTATAGAGTGAGTTCAGGGACAGCCTGAACTACTGTGTTCAGAACAGGCTACACAGAGAAACCCTGACTTGAAAACAAATGAAAACAAAAACAAGACAAAAAAAGAATCAGAAGGTTCATGAAAGCAAACAGACAAGTTGGTGTCAATAAACAAAATGTGCAATCGAAACACTGACCTGAGTGCACAACTGAAGTTCACAGTGACTGTGTGAACTGAAATGCCATCCACATGCTCACAAATTTGACCACTCAGTCCCTGTTAGCCCTGGTTAGAGAAGCTGTGAAACATTTGGGCGGTAGGTTGAATCTAGAGTGGATCACTTGTGATGGACCTTCATGGATACACTTGCCTCTGGTTGTGAGATAGTTTGCTGTGGTTCTGGGATGAGCTACAACCAGGCTCTGGCTGCCATACTTTCCCCTCTATGATGGACAGAAATTCTGAAACCCATGAGGTAAGTAAACCCTCCTTTCAGTGCTTCTGTCAAATTATGTCGCTCCAGTGATATCCTGTAAGGAATCTGGCTATGTCCAGCCATGTCCTGAAACTTGAGTGAGCCTGGGCTTAAGATTATCGCACACATTTATTTGGAAGAAGAAATCTCATAGCTCCAGGTTACAATACGGTTGTTGCTGCTTCTTCAAGTCAGGAGAACTTAGAGAAAACTCGGACAGAAGACGTGAAGGAGCCAAGGGACATGGAAGGTGGGGACATAAGGGACAGTTGAGGACAAGCAAGTGCTGTGGGAAGAGTGCAGCAGCTACTACAGAGACACTTTTCACTGAGACAACAGGAAGGAGTTTCAGTGGCAGGGCTCCACCTCCCTGGAGCGTCAAAGTGGGACTGTGGAGCTGGCTTTAGCAGGCAAAGGTGCTTTCCCCCAGGCATGACTCCATGAGTTGGATCCAACACTCATGGGGGGGGGAGGAACATGACACCGCACGTGGTCAATTCACCTTCACACGGGCACTGTAGCATGTACATGAGCACACACGGGCATGCAGGAACATACTTACCAAATGTTAATAAAAACCCATAAAAAGATCTGAGGTACAAAGCTGAAAACTCATTTAAGCATTCTTTACAAAAGGAAATTCCATGATCCTGTAGGCATGGCCATTGAGGGGATGTTTCTTTTCCAGTTCGGCCATGAAGGGACTCAGAGACCACTGCCCCTGTGTGCAAGCGGTCCAGCCATATCGCTGCTGGTAGCAGAGCTTGACTACTCTACATGGTGGCAGCTTTTCTGGTATGCAAATTACAAGAGTTATGGGGTCATGGAGCTTGCACCAAGGTTCCAGAAAAAAAAGCCTGTGAGGCCAGTCCCAGAAACAAAGCCCTGATGGACACGAGGGGTAGCTGTGTGTTATGTCCCACATAACTAATACACACTGTTATTGGTTACTGTTGTGTTGCTTTTGACAAAACACCATGGCTAAAAGCAACTTATAGAAGACTTTATTTCTGCTTGTGGGTCCATAGGATTCATCACGGCCTTGGAGGGAAGGCAACAGGCAGCAGGCATGGCTGCAGGAGCAGAGCTGCAGGCCCACATCTCCAATCCCAGCATAAAGCAAGAAGTGAACTAGGAGTAATCTCAAAGGCCACCCTCAGGGACACACTTCCTCCAGCATGATCACACCACCTAAACCTCCTTGAAATAGCACCATCAACCGGCAACGTAGTGTTCAAGCACCCGTGTGTGTGTGTGTGTGTGTGTGTGTGGGGCAATTCTCATTCAAATAACTACACATACATGTAAAATAATTGGAATTTTCCTATACCAACTCATGTCAGGCTTGCTCTCTAGAGCAGTTTTGAAAAGATCTGTGAGACTTAAGTTATTTTCAGACTATCACTAAGACTTAATTTTCCTTTATATGCTGAATAGGCAAAAGTAAGACATGTGCCCGGGCCCTAGCATGAGCCACAGGAGCTCACAGAGGTATCAGCTGCAGTGTTCTTCATGACCACGCTTATCCTTAAAACAAATGTTGAGACGTAGAGATGACCCAGCAAGTAATGGCATTTGCTGCTCTTGCAGGTGACCCAGCATCCATACCAGGCAGCTTACAGTCCCCTGTGACTCCGGCTTCAGGGGATTCAATGTCTCTGGCCTCAATGGACATTGGCATACATAAGCATAAACACACACACACACACACACACACACACACACACACACACACAATTAAAAATAATAAAAATATATCTTTAAATAAAAAAAGCAAAGGGATGTGCCAGCTTCACTTAACCATGTCCTTGGTGACTCAGATGACCACATTTTATTCTGTCTTCACCCTCGAGACAGACATGTCCTTTCAGCCTCCATAGTGTCAACACAGGAAAACACAAAGATTCCTGTGTTGAATACAAAAGAAAAGCCCCCTGGGAAGCAATAAATGTTGGAGATGGTCACTCCTGTTCTTCAAGGAACTCATTTTCAAATCAAGAAAGCATGACAAACTATATTTTGGGGGCTATTTCACAAAAATGAAGAAGTGAGGTTGTCACTTCAGAGAAAACAACGGATTGTACTTGTCAGTGATAAAGCTAAAGAGTTGAGGCTACTGTCAGATTGGGAAAACACACTTCTTTACCATATGCTTAACATGCTTTCCTGATAGTTAAAATCTTCTGGATGTCTTTAATGTGTGCTAAAAATGTGATTTAAGAAATAGTGTATAAGGGGATTATGTCAGTGATTGGAACAGTCACATAACTAACTGAATCACTGTTTTCCAGAAAGTGAATGCATGTTTCAAAACCACACATGTAAAAAATCCATTCACAATGAAGGGCACAATGCACCATTCAGTTTCAAATGCAATCAGTATTATGTTTTAATACAGTCGGGGAGGGAGAGGCTATTGGTACTGATTCTGTCTCCTGTATCCACTCATTTTAAAAACTATCCCCTTGTCAATCTGTGGTGTAGTTTCAGAGGTGCAGGGCCTAGTTTGGGAAAGGGCCTAGTTTGATCTTAGCTAGCCATACCCAGGTGTATGTAAGCTGCAAGCTGCATTTTTTTGTTTGTATGGTGCATGTGTCTATATTTCCATGTATAAGTGCAGAGGACAGTCTTGGTATTGGTCCTCACTCTTCTGCCTATTTGAAACAAGTTTCTTTTTTGTTTTACTGTATATAGCAAGTTGGCTGGTCCTCCCTCAACTTCAAGGGACTCTCCTGTCCCCACCTCCCATCTGTCTGAAGAAGTGCTAGGGTTACAGATATGTCCTTCTATGCACAGGTTTAGGTGGATTCTGTGGGTCCAGGTCCTTACATTTACAAAGTGAATGCTTTACACATTGAGCCTTCTCCCAGCCTAAGAACTCTATCTTTGCCACATTCTTCAAGACAGCAATGCTGGGGGCCAGCCCTGTGGTTGACAGTTCCAGAGAGGAGGCAAGAAATAGGTAAGGGAGGATTGAGCAAGGCCAGGGTAGGGACGAGAATCTTGCAGCAGAGAATCTAGTTAGCAGCTAGAGTGCTTCTTTATTTGTATGAAACTCAGTAAGCAGGGATAGATTCATGATGTTCCAAAACACAGATCATATCATTTCTGTTTTCAGACACAGATTTCACTTCCTTTTGCATATCTTTTAGTCATCATTGATAAACTGTGACAGAACACAGTTATCTTTTACAATCATTTTTACTCATCAACCCCATAATCCAACTTTTAGGCAGCTCTTGAGGTTTCAAGGACACTAGACAGAAACTCTTCAAGCCAGCCGGGGCAGATTACCATGTCCCAAGAAGCATATTATTAACTCTTAATGGTCAGAGGACCCAAGAAAAATCCTCAAGTCAAAGCTGCTGCAGTTATTATTCAACTTCTGGAATAATAAA
>NW_023504146.1:0-6000 GCF_004664715.2 Peromyscus leucopus
TTTTATGATGTCAGATTTCGTACCATGTTTCTGTGTTTATTAAAGGCCCATTGCTAACCTCTCTGTTCACAGTGCTCAAATCGTAACTGTAACCCCACATCAGATCGGAGGCTGACAGGGCACAGAATGCATCTGCCATGGACAGGCAAGAGAGAAAGCCAGAGAGGCAAACACCTGAACAAGCAGGGCACCTCATCCATCTGCCTCCTTCCTCTTTTAGGTCTCCTGCTACAGAAGTAGTAGGTTCTCATCACTAACTCAGTCTGAGAACAGGCATGAGGAGAGCAGACTAAGGCTAGGGAAGGATAAAGGAAGGTCTGCTCTGTAGAGCTCAGCTGTCCAACCTCCTCAATGGCTCCTAGCTCAGAGACTGGTCCCAGGCCACACACTCTTCTAGACCATGGGAATAGTGTGGAAATCCAAAGCCATGGCCTTAAAAGCTTCATTTCATCTCTCTCTCTCTCCCTTAAAAACAGCTGCTTTACTCAGGGATCTGGAAAAAAATGTGTACACAGAGTATGGCTTCTTGTAGTGCTTCAAATAGCAAGATAGTCAGCTTGGAATGGGCAGGGGTAGGAATAAGTCCTCTGCTATGGCCTCTTTTAAAGCACTTGTCTTGAATGTGTGAGAAGCTAGATTCCATCCTTAACATGATGGGGAGGTAGTGGGGACCAAGAAAGAGGAGTAGAATGGGAAGCATGTTGGGATAGTGTACCAGCCCTGTATACTGATTCCAGTAGGTCTCAGGAAAACAGAAGTTAGAACGGTGACTTACCAGCACTTACCAGGCAAAGTGGCTCATTATAGGAGTCAACACATGGAAGTCACAATGCTGTTGGGTCGATGTGGCTAGAAAAAGAGAGAAATAAGCTGAAGGTTGTTTGTTGTTCACTGTGGGGGTCACATGGTAAGGTTAGAAAAGGCCTACTTGAGCCTGGTGCTGATGCCACATTGGTAGTTGGAGTGCTCTCTCTCTGGCATGTGGCTTCTGCATCTACCATTTGCCCTTCTTGTTTGAACCTCAAGTCAAATTCCAGTTGAATTCTCTCCCCATTCCAGAGTCCTCAGAAAAGAGATGCTGCTGTGAGTACCTCATTGACCTCTAGAGGGGCTGCTTAGATGGGGATGTGTGTTCAATGATGACGCCTGCACCCCATTCTCCTGTGCCCAAATATGCCACTCATCCTTAATTGATCAACCTAGGAAGTGACATTAAACTCAGACAGGGAAACCAGGGCTTCACTGTTGCTGGAGGGCTTCTCTCCAGGTTCCCCAAGCCCCGCAGTCCCACAATCCACTTATAAAATAATCACTCAGACGCTTATATCACTTATAAACTGTATGGCCGTGGCAGGCTTCTTGCTAACTGCTCTTTTATCTTAAATTAACCCATTTCTATAAATCTATACCTTGCCACGTGGCTGGTGGCTTACCAGACAGAGTCTCTACATGCTGCTTGTCCTGGCGGTGGCTGCAGTCTCTCTCCCTCAGCCTTCCGCTTCCCAGAATTCTCCTCTCCCTTGTCCCACCTACTTCCTGCCTGGTCATTGGCCATCAGTGTTTTATTTATATAGAACAATATCCACAGCACTTCCCTTTCTTCTTTTTTTAAAAAGGAAGGTTTTAACTTTAACATGGCAAAATTACATATAACAAAACAATTACCGAGCAAGAATTATAGTTACAATATTAAAGAAGATGTCCTATCTATCTTATATTTGTGAGTTTAAGGTTTTATAGCTAACATCTTTTATCATAACTGAGGAAATTAGACTATCTAGTCTTCAACCACATCAAAGACCTGAGAAGGAACATAATGGTACCTGAGAAATGGTAGATGGATGCAAGCAACTTCGGGAATCTTGCAAGAGTAGACCAAGACAGCTGGCAGCCTGGACAGTCACCTATGTTTCTCAGCATTGTTGGTGCATTCAAATTGGCTACCTGCCTAGAGTATCTGACAGACCATTTTCAGAAGCAGGAATTTAAGAGACCATCTTACCCTGTCTTGGCAGAGTACAGTGGTCGCTTTCCTTGTGTCCCGCTTGTCCAGAAAGGACAGCATTGCATTTGTATTGTCAGCCATCAAGGCAAGGCAGTTCTTTTGCCCAGTAGGCCATTTTGTGCCAAAAAGACAAACTTTCAAATGGAAATGTCTTAGAAGCCCAACATTCTCTCGGGATCAAATTGGTGCAGCCAGGAGCAATTGTGTCTCACGTCAACAGAATTTCTAAGTTATTTAAATGCCATATTTTCCAGGTCTATGAAGTGTTTGAAGATTACCTATCTATCTGAAATATATCTATGTATACCTAGAAGACTTAACTAACATGTCTACAGATATGATTATCATAGATGACTAATTATTAATCTATTTTTTAATTATCCATTACAATTTTAAATGAGTTATATAAACATAATACCTCAAACAAGAACAGAAATATATATATATATAGTACATACAAATATAACTTCAAGTATATACAATGAACTAAAATCAACCAATGTCATTTATAAACATAAACCAAAATCTATATCAATGCAAAACATTCTAAACAAGTTGTTCTTCAAAAGCAGGTTCACCAATCTACCCTTCTATCTCATCATCTCTATATCCTCCCATATATCATATCCCCTTTTCTTTTCCAGAAAGAGACCACATCCACAATCAACCTGTTTCAAACAAAAATATTGGTTCTTCTCCGTCCCACACCAGAGGGCTCTTCTGATTTGGGACACAAGAATCCCTTAACCATTTTTTTTTTTTTAAGCAATATGTCTGGGTTTAGAGGGGGAGTGAGCCAATTCCACCTCCAAAGCCAGCTTGGTATATTTGGGAATTTGGGCGTAGCATCTCTTACTACTTCTTGCTGGAGGGGGCACTGTATCTTATGGGGACGCAAAGAAAATTTTAGACCTATGGGTAGTCTGTGAGGCTGTATTGTGTGAACCAGTTGCCTTGAAACCGATCTGGATGTTGGATCATCTGGGCCATGGTGTCATCGGAGTCCTTTCAGGGGTCTTGGCTGGTGAAACCTGATGTATCTTAATCTGAACAAGTCCACAGCCTCTGGCTTTCTGTGGAAACAAAAGCAGAACCTCTTTTCCAAAGTAACATATCCTTATATCCAAATTTTGAAGTCAAGGTACCTTTAAAATATACATTTTGGCATAACTCAACAGCTTTTGTAATCAAATGTTTTTCTTTAGTTATGAATATCAAAGAGAACATAATCCAGATTCTCTGTGTGGTAGCCATCTTTATGTGGCTTATGTTTATATTACCTTGAGCCTTGAGCCTATTGCTTTAAACTGTACCATTGTAAGCCTGAAACGGCGCTGTGCTGCTGGCTCCGCCCACTTCAGCTTCCCAACATGGCAGTGGTACGTTTTCTGCCAGCTCTGGGAGTCATCAAGTCTCAGAAATAGTGGGTCTAAGCTTTTATCAAAGCAGCGTGTAGCCCAGAAACCTCTTTTTTTTTTTTTAAAATACTAGTAAAGACTAAATCTACCACACAGCTTAATTTGTCGCTGGCAGATGCCTCATTTACGCCATACTGCCAGTCAAACGCACCCGTCAGGAACCGCCAGTGTCCAAACTTGCGTTTTGACGCATCTAGCTGCCCGTATGAGACAAGAAGCAGGAACCTGGTTTTGGCTCTGTTTAGAATTGGTTATTAAAATATTGTCAGGTTTAAGGTGGAAACTCGAGCCGTTGGGCGCCATTTGTAGCTGGAGGGCTTCTCTCCAGGTTCCCCAAGCCCCGCAGTCCCACAATCCACTTATAAAATAATCACTCAGACGCTTGTATCACTTATAAACTGTATGGCCGTGGCAGGCTTCTTGCTAACTGCTCTTTTATCTTAAATTAACCCATTTCTATAAATCTATACCTTGCCACGTGGCTGGTGGCTTACCAGAGTCTCTACATGCTGCTTGTCCTGGCGGTGGCTGCAGTCTCTCTCCTTCAGCCTTCCGCTTCCCAGAATTCTCCTCTCCCCTTGTCCCACCTACCTCCTGCCTGGTCATTGGCCATCAGTGTTTTATTTATATAGAACAATATCCACAGCACTTCCCCTTTTTTCTTTTTTTTTAAAAAAGGAAGGTTTTAACTTTAACATGGTAAAATTACATATAACAAAACAATTACCGAGCAAGAATTATAGTTACAATATTAAAGAAGATGTCCTATCTATCTTATATTTGTGAGTTTAAGGTTTTATATCTAACTTATCTTTTATCATAACTGAGGAAATTACAACTATCTAGTTTTCAACCACATCAAAGACCTGAGAAGGAACATAATGGTACCTGAGAAATGGTAGACGGATGCAAGCAACTTTGGGAATCTTGCAAGAGTAGACCAAGACAGCTGGCAGCCTGGACAGTCACCTGATGTTTCTCAGCATTGTTGGTGCATTCAAATTGGCTACAGGCCTAGAGTATCTGACAGACCATTTTCAGAAGCAGGAATTCTGAGAGACCATCTTACCCTGTCTTGGCAGAGTACAGTGGTCGCTTTTCTTGTGTCCCGCTTGTCCAGAAAGGACAGCATTGCATTTGTACTGTCAGCCATCAAGGCAAGGGCAGTTCTTTGCCCAGTAGGCCATTTTGTGTCAAAAAGACAAACTTCCAAATGGAAATGTCTTAGAAGCCCAACATTCTCTCGGGATCAATTGGTGCAGCCAGGAGCAATTGTGTCTCACATCAACAGAATTTTAAAGTTATTTAAATGCCATATTCTCTAGGTCTATGAAGTGTTTGAAGATTACCTATCTATCTGAAATATATCTATGTATACCTAGAAGACTTAACTAACATGGCTACAGATATGATTATCATAGATGACTAATTATTAATCTATTTTTTAATTATCTATTACAATTTTAAATGAGTTATATAAACACAATACCTCAAACAAGAATAGAAACATATATATATATATATATATATATATATATATATATATATACAGTATAACAAAATCAACCTCAAGTCTGTATCAATGAACCAAAATCTATATCAATGAAAAACATTTTAAACAAGTTGTTCTTTAAAAGTAGGTTCATTAATCTACCCTTTTATCTTATCATCTCCATATCCTTCTATATATCAGTTCTCCATTTATCTGGAACTGAATTATGAATCATCTAGTGTTCCAGAGAATGAGGTCTGCTCAAACAGCCATAGGAGGTGTTGGCATGTCTCATGTTCCTTGTCCTTTAGTGACACCATCTGAACAGAGACTGACCCCTCAGTATATAAATCCATAACTTTCGAAGGACTAATTTGTTTTCTAAAGTAAATAATGTGCTAACTAAACCAAAACAGGCACAAATGGAAATGTTAATCTAAAAAATGAAAATAAATATCAAAGCCCCCATATGTTAAAGGCAAGCAAAGAGAGATGTGAAGAAAGATACAATCTACAGTACAATGACCATGGATTCCTTGTGAGTATTGACTCTCTGGCTTGGAAAACACATAGGCCATGTGGAAAGCTGTAAGGAATAGAGAAAAAAACACATTTTGTCTAAATACTCTATAGATCTCAATAATTAACCAAGCCCCATTTACTACAGAGAAAAAGGGAAGTATGCCCTCTGGTGATAGAGCTCATGTGGCAAATCTATGTCAGAACAGACCTGCCCTCAGAATGACAACAGCCTGTCTGGTGGTTCTAAAAGCACAGCCGTACCATCCCAGGAGCAGAACTACGAACACTGACAAGACTCATCATGATCTCCATGATTAGTGTTGCTTTGTTTTGGTAAGATATGAAGAGCCAGAGTGGACACACAAGTCTGTAAGGGACCCTAATCCAAACCAGGTCTGATTCAAATGGAAACCTTAGGAGACCCACCGTGGATATAGGGGAAAAGATCTCAAAGAGAATTTTCATTCAGGTCTGAGTGTGGGACACAGGGCTGAAGTACTGGCTGGTAAGTGTCTTCATGCATCCCAGGATGTGACTGTTCACTCTGAAGACCAGACTTCCCC